>NW_006256686.1:15250449-15277447 GCF_000478725.1 Eutrema salsugineum
CTCTTCTGGCAAAATAACATAACCACGCTCACCTCCATCAATAATTTTCCGAATTATTCTCCTCATTGCCCCCCTGCCTAGTTTTGAAAGATACTCTAAACCCACAGGGTCTTCGACCACTGCTTTCATGTACATGCCATACATGTAAATACCTGTTTCGTATCCCATATCTGCAGATTCCTTGATGAGTTTTATGCCACATTTGTCTCCACGGCAGAAGTAGTCTTGCATCCCCTTCATGAACAGCAAACCAGGATTGCGTGCGTCATACATCGTCCTCAACAAGTTGGGAAATTTCCAATACGCGATAAAAGGCATATCAAAATCTTCGGGAATAGGCATCTCCAATTCCACGGGATCAACCGATGCTAGAAAATTGTTGGTTAAAGTGCAGGCCTGGAACCGTTTGCAAACTTGCTTCAGTGTGAAAATTTGTTGGACGGAGTTACAACTGTATGCGAGAACCTTCTCCAATAGTTCGTCGGGAAGCGCCATCAGAGGGGATTGACAATCACGGATATCCGCATCACATCGCCCTCTCTTTGGTGCCATAGTTAATTTGTGAGGTTCAATTGTGATGAAAACGGTTGTTTATGGAGATGGAATAACTGCGGTTTAGGATTTGTGAAGCGGAACGGTTCTTTATGTTGCATATATATAATAATTAAAAAAGCCCACTAAATGACCGTATACATTAAATGCGGTTACCGTTAAGATTGTAAATGAGTTTGTAAAATTAGTGGATAAACCATAAATTTCCTTGTTGTACACCCAGTTGATGTACACCTAAATGGATATTTGTGTACAGGTACATATTTAGCCGGGAACAAGGTATTCACACAACAATTAATAAATACTAAAATAATGTGAAGTATAAACAAATTTGTCTTTATGTACTTCCATTTGATGCATATTGGTGTACAACTAAACGCTATTAGGTGTACAGATACGCAATTATTAAAGTAAACTAAATTATAAGCAAATTAAATAATCGACACACCAATTAATAGATAGTAAAGTAAACAATATTATAAGCATATAAATTATCAAATAAACCCATATCCTAAACATTATCAAACACATAATCCAACAAATAACCCTTGCATAAATTGTCAAGTTCAACATTAAACTTCAACATTTGTCCTAAGCGTTGGCAATAGCCGGATTCCCGACAAACTCTTCGTATGAGTCCATGGCGTATTTCTCCCTTAACCTGTCAACGTCATCGTCCGTTATCAAACCCATATCCTCCACTCCAAGGCCTGCAGCATGCATCTCTAAGAATTTCGCCGCACATGGACCACAGTCACCGGATCTTTTGTTCTGATATATGCCCTCCAAACGACTCCATGTGTAAGGGGTGGTGCGTAGGCCTTCCGTTAATTTGCTATCCAAATAACGCTTCAATATAAATGGCATACTTTGACACACGGGCGCCATATACTGCTCCACAGCCGCTTCATCATTATGACTGATGAATGAGTCCAAAATCTTTATGTTGCCCGTTTTAAAGTCAATTACAAGGCCCACCCAATGCTCAGACCCCCAGTTCATGGGGACGTATACAACGTCCACAAACCGTACAAACATTTGCCTCTGCCGCTGATTAGCCCACTTTGCTGGTTTTCCCAATACAATGCCCTAAATGGTTTTCCCTCAGTCATACTGGTTTTTGTCTCGCGATATGAAATCGTTGTAGTAGTTGCCGATGATGGATATGAACAAGGTGTCTACAAATGCTACCCTGTCTTTCAAGTATATTTCACCTCTACGTCTCCAAAGCATGGCCATTATGACTTGCATGTGCTTACGAAAAACAAAACATAAATAACATATAATACAGATAATTAAAGATTGAGTAAGTACTAACTATATACTTACCATCGTGTTAACCCACTCAGTAGGCTTCGCAATTTGTAGGAAGAATTGATTGTTCACAGTATGACCAGTGACAATGCAAAAGTCGCTGTAATGAGAGCAATTGGTAATTGATTAGAATGAAAGTTTAAGGATAAATTGCTTTCAATACGATATAACTTACATGTTTCTTTCACGTGATAATAACTCCTGAAATGCCTTGAAGTGATCTTGGTCAACTGTTTCGAGTGGTTTGTACGCAGCTTTCGATCTGGATACAAATAAAGCTTTCACCTTTGAATCAGCGGTGGAAATATCTCGAATCTTGTCTGACCGTACACGTTGGCGTTTTGCTCTACTTCTTCCTCCTCTTCCTGTTCCTCTACCTCTTCGTCCTCTTCCTGTTCCTCCACTTGTTCTCCTTACACCAGACGATCCCTCAACTTCTTGTGGGGGTTTTGGAGTACAAGGGGTCTTCTGCGAAGCATCACTTGCATCCTCAGGCGCAGTATGGTAATCTTTCCCCGCATTTGAGTCGTCCTCATTAGCCACACCCTACAAACCACCGTAACAATAAAGCGTATAACATATCAATTGTATACCTAGCGTATACCTAAACACTACTGTATACACATCCATATCATATGAACAACTTTAATGTCTGACCTGTGCATCCTGCGCATCTGTCTGCGCTTCATGTTTCTTATATTCGTAGCTCAATGGGTGAGGAGTCTGAGGTTTGTAGACTACTAAGGGGCCTGACACCAAATTTTTTCTACCACCATCCACCTGAATAAGTCATAAAAAACATAGCACATTACACCCACGTTATGAAACTTAATAGAGTCAGCTGCTGACTAAACAATTAGCTCACCTCGTTGAGGCCAGAAGGTGGAATTTCATCCGGAATGACGAAGTAAAGAGGTGGACGAGTTGTTCCTGAATTGGCTTGTCCCGGTTCAGGGGTCATCGTCGGAGCTTCTGGAGTCTTCAAGTACGCATGGTCCCTGGGAGAATAATGGTCCCCGCCGTAGTAAGTAGAGGTCCCTTCTTCATCATCTCTTTCTTTCTGGTGTACACCATCTTCGGGGTGTACACCATCATTATGGCGTACGCTAGACTGTGCCCCTCCATCTTCAGCTTCGTCTTCATCTTCATCTGCTTTTTCACCATCTTTTTTTGTATCCTGTCCTTCGTCATCCTGTTCCCCATCTTCTTTTGACTGGTGTACATCGTCATCTTCTTCGTCCTCTTGGTATACGCCCAATCTCTTGTCCAACTCGGTCTTAATCTCACGAAGGAGCAAAGTATTCTGAAGTACACTATCCATCTTTTAAGATCTTTAATCTGTCCACTTTCAGGTGTTTCATCTTCCGATAGATTAGAAGAGTTCTTGCCCCTGCCTCTCTTCCTCTGCATCTTACGTTTTTCAGTTTGATGAGTTTTCTGTTTCTTTTTCGGTCGGGTGGATGGCTCAGGTTCCTGTTCATTGGTAACCTCGTCCTCTGCATCACTAATATCCACGATAGGTGCCGGTGCCACTGCAAAACCCGAAGGTGTGAATTTGTACCCCTCGGCCATGAGTTCCTGCATGAATGCAACTTCGGCATCCTCTACCTCATCTCCCCAACGCAATTCATTCTGTTGGTCATTCTCACCATCATCCACTACCATCTGTTTCACAGACAACTAAGACAAAAAAAAAATACAATTGCAAAATTACCAACCAAAATGACAGAGCACTTATCTTTTTAGAGAAGTACTACAAAATAAGACTACAAATAGTACTAAATATAATACTACAAATAATTTACCAGAGGGTCGGATTCCACGGCATGTATGTCCCCAAGATGCAACAGTGTGATAACGTTTTGACAGCCTTCGGGATCTTCAAGGAATGTCTTCAAGTTATCAGGTTGAGGAATTTTGGAAACCAACATTGGTATAGATTGGAGGGCCATGAGTTGTAGTGATAGAGGGAATCCATAGCATACACTGGTTTTCTGTTTAAGTTGACGGCGCAATCGTGTTACAGGATTCTCCCTTTTCTCGGCATCCGTGATGCCTTCGGAGCTTGAAAACGAGATACTGTTTTGTTAAAGGATACCCTCCCCCATGGATACAGCATGAACCTATCCAAGTCACTCAACATCTCAACGTATTTCTCGGTGAGGGCCAGATTTTTGCTATTGCAAAACAGAACACCGTCGACAAGAACGATTAGGGCCAATGGAAGCCGTTTCCATCGGGGTAGATCCAGATCCTTTAGCATTTCAAGCACATCATACACGTTCATAGCCTTCGCTCTTCCGAACAGGTCTTTCCAGATTCCTGTTTTTCTGACTTCTTCTTCTTCTTCTGTGCTATCAGGTTCGGGATTGCAATTCAATCCAGTGATTTCCTTGAACTCCCGTATCGAATATCTCAGAGGCTGTCCACCAAAGAGGAACCAAATCTCGTGTTTCTTCGTGGTCACAAGTTGTCGTGATAGAAGGGCATGGACAAGTTTGGCGCTGTTGCAACATCTTACAACAGGTAGATGGAATAACTTCCCAAACTGGGAATGAAGTAGCTTCTCAAGATCTTCAGTACCCTTTAACGCCTCGACAAGGAGGCCAATTACATTGGCCTTTGAATATATGTTCAACCGAGCACCAACGGGGTAGCAACCATCGCCGAGGACTCTTTTTGGTAGTTTTTTCGAAAGGTTATTTGAAGCTTCTCCATCTTCCATGCCTGTATTTGAAGGTTCTCCGTCTTCCATTCCTGTATTTGAACGAAAACAACAATTCCGAAATGCACGAAAAGATATAGTATTCTGGATAAACAGTGAAATGCAAACCCAGGGGAAATGTTTGAGGGAAAGGAGTTCGAAGGAGTTCGAAAGAGAGAACATATATCTGGGAAAACTACCCTATTCGTATGCTCTCCTATAAAAACTTCTGTAACTGTTTCTAGATGATATAAGAGAAATCCAACCGTTTGAAATCAATATGTAGACATAAGTACTACAGTTCATAAGCGCTAATACATAAATGAAGCCAATCAGCGCCCTGTTTCAATCTTAATTTTAATTACAAACCGCCAGTACAGTTCAGACAAGGTCGAAGTTCATAAATGTAACTTACTTTTAGAATTCTGAGCAGGCCATTCTAGAAGAAGAGGAGCGAATTGTACTTTGGCTCTACACCGCCGGCGTGGATTCAAACGACTCGAGTGAATGGGATGTTTAACCCGGTCATTCCGTCGCGGTGGCACGGGCGGCATGGGCGAGTGGTCCGTCGGAGCTGTCTTCGAGTTACTCCGGAGCACTCGCCTCGACACCAGAGGCACGGTGTTGTTGCGCCTTAACGATTTTTTTACTTTCCGCGCCATTACAACGGTAAATCGGATGGCTAATCGGAGATGGATTGCCGGAGATGCTAGATAGATGACGTCCAGATGTGGATCCCAAATTAAATTTTTATTTCAAATGTTGGGGTGTCGATAAATTATACATTTGGTTTTACTTCGGTTTATGATATTGGACTTCGGTTGATAATTTTGTGTAATCGGTTTACGAAATCGGATTTAATCAGGAATTTTTAGTTATTTTACTTTGATAATGGCAATTCCGAAAAAAAAAATTTGCCTAAGGGCCCTTGTGGGAAGACAAACAGTAAAAACAGTCATTTCCTTCTATGGTTTTCAAAACATCCTATTCCTCAAATTTAAAACTTAAAAACATCCCATTCAGCATTTTTCTCTGGTAAATATGACCGTTATTTCTCAAAACATTGCAAACACTACTATTGGTTGTCGTAACGGTGGTTTTCAATTTAAAGTAGTACCCTAAACCCGAAACCGAACCGAATATCCGAATGCCCAGGCCTACTTAATCGTAATCAGATTATATTCATTGTTAAGAATAACTGCATCTATTTTTCAAAAAATGTCTCCTTGCACGATGATTTCAGATTTAGATATAGCATCTGATCGATCTTCTATCTGTGTTCAAGTTATCAAGAGTGTCGAGGAAAGCCTAGGTGTTCACGGTATTCAGCGATCGTTTATATTCACAGACGAACATGTAAGTATAACTTCAAAAATAACATACTGTCTGAATCTTAATATATTATCAATACCATCATTATTTTTTAACTAAAAATCTAGGGTGATCGAATACGTGCATCGATTCCGAATCGTTTAGTAGACCATTATGAAGGCATGATGTGTGATAAAGATTGGTACTTCATTGGTAACTTCAAAATTACTCCACACATGGGAACTTCGAGGATTACAGTCAATGGTCTCCATATCTGTATCGATGAGGATACTCATGTTGAGAAGACATCGCCTAAATCAGATGACCAGTTGTATTCATTTGCTAATTTTAGAAGTGTCCTTGACAAATCTCTGATGGAAAACATAGACGTTGGTATGTTTTCTTAGTATTTTATTATACTCAATTAGATTAATTAATACTCTACTTAATTATATGAATATATTGCTTTATGCTAGTTGATTTGATCGGAGGTATTATCAAAGTTTGTCAATTGGAACGTCAAGACCAATTTTGGATCGGAAATCAGAGAATCAACTCAAGTGTTCTAAAATTTACAATTAGAGATTTCGAGTAAGAATCCATTGATACAAAGAGTAATACATATATAAATCTTTACTATCATATTCTCGATGTTAAGGAAAATGATATATTAATTCTGGTTTTTAGGGGTGTCGACATCAATTGCATAGCGTGGGGAAGAGATGCTGAACATTTTGAGTCCTTATGGAAAAATACTCCTCGTCGCAAAATCGTTTTCTGTGTATTGAGATTTTGGGAGATGTGTCGATATGGAGGTTATTTCTCATTCTATCGACCAACCATATATCAATTTATATTTATATCAATTGTAGCTAATATAATTTTCTATATTGTACAGATGAAATATGTGTTTGTTCTGGTCGAGAATTCTCTGAAATATTGTTCGATCCACCAATTCCTGAAGTCGAAAATTGTCATTTTATGTAAGCATTGTTCACCGATATCATCTTGTAGATTTACTAAACAAAATTGTTGAATATTTGATTCATTATTTATCTTTTTCTTGCTGGCTTGACTACACAGATGATTTTAACAACATTGAAGATGACTACTTTTTTTATCACTCACCTATTTTCCCTAGCCATTGAATCTACCTATTTCATCTGATGTTTTCATTTATTTTGTTTGACAATTCTATTTGACTTTTTTCTCATTATTTTGAATTTTAAAACCCTTTAATTAGAGAAAGAATTATTATACATAATAAATTTAGAAAATATTAAGATAACACATTAACAATATGATTGATATTGAAAACATTATTAATTACTAATAAATTTAATAGATCAGGGCAATAACTGAGATATTCATAAATTATAGGGCTAACCTCTTAATCATTCAAGACCATCACAATTTATTTGTTAAAGGAAGAGTCCAAATTTGGTTACAACACGGAATTTTTTGGCCCATAAGATGTATACAAATTTTGGGCTCAGATGATATATAATTTAAATGTAACATAATAAATCGTTTATATCAAACAGATTTAGAATCAAATCAGTTATTATATATGTTATTGACATACTTTTTAAGAATCCAACACGCGGTATTTTTTGACAGAACATTATTAAGAATAATGACATATGCCTGATTATCCATTCCTTTATTTTATTTACAGTCCAATTGATCAAGACACAATCGTTTATCGTTTACATGCGGTTTAGGCATTAATATTATATATATATAATCAAAAATGTTAAGTTTATTGTATATTGGAGATATACATCTACAAAATATTATAGATATACATATATCAAAAACTATAGATATCCATCTATTCAAATCTATCAGAAGTTGTCAGATATTTTTTCAAAAACGCAATGAATACTTAGCCCTTTGAGTAGACTATAGTTTACAAATCAACTTTTCAAATCACCATACATCACCAAAAAAGACAAAACACTTCAAAACCATTGATATACAAATTTATTCTAAACACTAAAGACAATGTAACGATATCATTCATAACATTCATAATATAAATAAGACATAATCATTCATAATATTCATAATATAAATAAGACATAATGCAGTATGCATAGAGTCAAACCGAAATAGTAGATTAAACAACAACCGATATCATTTAATAAGTATCATAATATAATAGTTTTACAAACGTTAAAAAGAAAGATAAGGAATTGACATTCCATCGATGGTACATTAGTTAAGGCGGTATCGCCTACAAAAAAAAAAAGAAATCGATATGTTAGATCAATATATCTAAAAATCAACTAACAAAATATGTCAATAAAGAAAAAATAAATTTAATACTTACTTAGCCCTGAAATCGACAATCTCGTCATCAACAGGATTACACAGGAAATCAGAGCAAGGAGGGTAAGAGCATAGGACAACCGAATTCTTATCAACACCTATCATTAATTTTATGAATCAGAATTAGAAGAATGCAAGATTAGCTATTCTAAAATACTAAAGAAGAGGAATAAAAACCTACCTTGACCATTAGTCATCTTCCAAAACCTCAGCACCAACACCACTGATTCACTTTGATTACGCTGATAAACACTATGCAGATTCTTAGCCACATTCCCACGGGCGATACATGGCAATACACAATCTCTCCTAATTGATTAAAATATAACAAAAAGGTTCTTCCAATTTAGATGGCATAAAACCAAAACGATACATTGTTTTTTTTTTTTTTGCATAAACAAACGACATATGGATATAAACTCATAGATCTTACCCTGCATCAAGAAGTTCAAATCGAACATATGTTGCATTGTTCTCATAAGCATCGCTGTTGATCTCACAGAGATCACCCATCTTCAACACGGTTCCCATTACATCTATATCGAATACAAAAAAAAAGTGATATTAACAAAACGATATATTATACTAAAATTGTCACAAAACTAACAGATGGTTACCAATATTACCAATTAAAAACTCAAAATCTAATCCGCGAGTCACGATGTCAAAGAAGCGTATGCAATTGAGATGCAAGTGCAAATTATGGGTTACTGGAGACATAGGAATCACGACCGTATGAGATCCGAAAATAAACCGATGCCTGTTTACGGTTATGCATATCGAACCACTGGCCTTCTTAACAACGAATCGACGAACCCTAAACCAGTAACCTTGTTTAAGTACATGTCCATGCAGAGCGATTTCATCGGGCATGACAGTTGCGCCGATACGATGACCCTAAGATCGATTTCGCATAAATTCAAGTGTAAAATCCAAAAGAAAAATTGCTTTTAAAAACAACCCTATGAAATATATAAAGAAATAACAACTACGTAAGGAAATACCCGATCGTCAGCGAGAATCATCTCAATTGTATCCCCAAAGAAATTTACATTCTTTCAGAGTCGAACAACTTGCACATGAACTTCACCACCGGTGGTGTAATAATCTAACCTAGAGATATCAACAACATGAGACATTTTTTTTTCTCTGTCAAGAACACAAAAGAAAAAGTAAAAAAAAAAAGAAGGAAAGCGAACACATATATATACGCGTTACATTCTAGACAATTATTTCCTTTTTCAACCCAATAAACTTATGGAAACATACAACATTGAATATATATTATTAAAATAAAGATTAAATTATTTATAGGTTTTATTTTAAATGACAACAATTGTCTGTCAAAGGCGTCTTTTCATCCGTTAATGTACTTTTTCGAGACATTAGCAGCATGCAATATGAGAGAATAAAATCTAATTGCATCTGGTGGACTAAGCATACACGCAACCGAGATAGGCGAGCATACCGAGTCAAAAATAATAAAAAAATACAATAATTTCTTCAGTATACAATCATTACACCAAGTTAGTGAACGTAATTTTGCTGGACAATGTTTTTATAAAACCAAAGAAACAGTTGTGGGGAAGGGTTACTTTGTTGTTTATTTTTAACAATGTATATGAGAAAATGGGGATATATATAACATCCAAATAACGGTTATGGAAAGTGTCACGTGTATCAGTGCATTTTCCATATTTTCCAAAAGAAAAATGTTCCATTTTTGGAAAGTTGCAATTTATGATGAATATTCTAGATAGATTATTGGTTAACACAAATTATTTGTTAAAGGAAGAGTCGAATTTTGGTTATAACACGAAATTTCTTGACCCAAAACAGTCTTGTAAATACAAAAAAAAAGTGTCTAAAAAAAACTAATAATATAAATGGATTATCGATTTTGAATCATTCTAATCGGCCCAAAACATTAGACATCATCTGTATCCAACCCATATAATCTCTCTCTAATCCTGAAATTTCAATAACAAAATCATGTAGATCTAAATATACATATTTTTTTTTTTCATAAGTCAATTTAAACAACACATCGAAACATACTTACCTATTGCGCAAGGTCAAAACTTCATCAATAGGTGAATCAGTGATAAAACGGGACACACCATCGTCATCATGATCCTTGATAGACACATTCTCTAAAACATATATATTGGAATATTGTTATGTTATATACAACGATTTTGTAAATAACATATTGATGTATCATCAGAGAACATGCCCCCGTCAATTGCTACACACCAATCGGTTAACACACATATAGCAAAGGGATCTTCGTATTCTCTACACTTATCTCTTATTTCAGTTGCCAACTCACCATGTGCAACACATTCTAGCATGTACTCCCTATATTTTGACAAAGAATATAGTTAATAATTAATTAGTTAAACTTCAAAAACCTACAGTTTGAGATATACTTACTCATCATCTATTATATTAAATCAAATTGATGATGTAGTCGTTCCATCCGGGTATGTAATAGTAAAATATCTAGCATCTTCAACGACTCCAATCAAATCTGCGATTGTGATTAGTCAAAATTAAGACATTAGTGCGAACTATAAATTTTGCATTATAAGAAGATACCAAAATATTTTTACCAATTAGATAATAATGAGCATCTGGGAATTCATAAATCGAGAGGAATGATGCAAAATTATAGAATGAATTGTTTGTTAATGGTAAAGCTGGTGAGATCGTTGTTCCCTGTGTCAGTGTAATAACGTAATCGTGTTTTGTAATACTTTGGATATTAGTCCAGTTGTAAGGATTCAAAAGAAATCCAGTCAACATAAACCATTGATCTTCTTCGCATATTTGATTGAAATGCTCCATCATCTGATTGTTTACCCGAGCCTGTATTCTACAACTCTAAAAGTTTATACGATAACATTAGATCAACAAAAGAACAAATTCTAACAATGCAGACTGATAACCCGTGAAGTCGCGATAGACGCATATATATACCTATACCGAAATATATGCATATATATAGAGATATAAGAATTATGTGGTTTACGCGTTGTTTATTTTTTTCTAGGGTTTCTTAGAATGTTTTCCTTTATTTACATTTTATACACCTCTCAACTACCGAGTTTTTCCTTTTTAATAAGTAATTAATCAATTCATTCAAACACCATGGTTTTCATAGCTACTAAATGAAAAAAAAAAAGTTGTGGTATAATCGGGGATATATTCGAATCCTATTAGATATTTATAAATATGAGCTACTTGGAGACCAAAAAATCAATAAAATAATCCATTCAAACACCATGATTTTCATAGACACTAAATGGAAAAAACTAAAAGTTGTGATATGATCGGGTATATATTCGAATCCTCTTAAATATTTATAAATATGAGTTACTTGGAGTCCAAGAAACTAATAAAAACATGCGTTATTTACGTGAATATATAACTTATATTATTTTCTCCGCTTTCTAGACTTCAATATCAAACAACAATAATAATTACATTAAAAAAATATATATTTATTGATTGAAATAAAGAGGTCTGAAGAACAAAGAATAATTAAACTATAATTTGTATACATGGTAAATCATTTTTTAAAATGATATTCAATGTAGACGTCATAACACTATTCAATGTAGACGTGCCACACCTCTTACGCGGATATTTGCATTGTTATAAAAAAGATTTGAGAGAGAGAAGGCGACCACGAATTAATACTAAAAAGTCAAAATACAAACATTAAGTATTAGAAACTCACTGTTCCAAAAACTCATCTAACTCAGGAATACGGAGATTGAGTTTGAACTTAGTAGGAGATGTGGAAGATATAGTGATCTTGCCTATGTTGATAAAACAAATATAGAGTCAAAACAATAAAACGAAACGAACATAGAGAATATAAATTAGTATACTAAAAATACCTCCAAAATAATCAATAACGGCCCATCTAAGCACACACACAATGATATCTTGATCACAGCGTCTCCAAGATACATAAAATTTTTTCGCCATCTCACCGAACAATTCACAACTCAAATCAACACCACTAAATTAAAACATGCCACACATATTCAGATGGATAGAATAATTAAAACGACATTATACAGTTTAAAACATTCAGCAGACAGTACCGTTTATCTCTAAGACAGAACGTGACGGTTGAATATGAACCCCATATCTCGGAATCACATATATCATTACATAGACTGCCATATGAAGGAAAAGAATGCTCTCCAGTCAGTAAACCACAGGACGTTCCAGATAGTCTTACATTTAAGACACGACCTATCAAATCTTCATAGACAACAAAAATTAAACAATGTTAACATCAGTAAGATAATAATAACGAAATTCAATAACTAAATCAAAATTAAACACACCAACTAAATAGTCATCATCATGGGCACGATCCAATATCTTTTGAAAATCAACGAAGTCAAAATAGGCATTTTCACATCTACGTGAAGTCTTGTCAATGATAGTTGATGGTAGGAACAATATTTTGTATCTATGAGAAGTCGGTCTACAACTATCCTCACAATCGATAACAGAAAAACGACTGATAATAATCCAACTACCAACATCTATGCGAGACGATGCAACACTGATCTCACCATCACTAACAGTGGCCTGAATTTTTACACCCTGTGAATAAAACAGTCAATTAGACACCGACAAAAATTTAGAATATTTTTGTGTAATAGTACAATAAATACCTGTTCATCCGACAATATGAGCTCCATAGAAGAACGTTTCGAAATTAGCATATGCACCCACGTTTGTAAAACCTTAACAAAGATAGTACAACCATCTTTGGAAGGACTCAAACGTGAAACACACCTACCAAAACACATTGAACCAAGAAAAACTGTATAAGTACACACCGAATCCTGGTGTCCAGATATACTAATATTCTTTTCGATGAGTATATCACTCAGTTCGACGTTTCGCTGATCTTCACTATCATCGTCGATATCAGTCTCATCGTCCAACATAACATCTTCATCATCATTTTCATTATCATCAGTTGAATCGGCATCGTCACCATCTTCATCTTCGTCATCACCGCTATCATCTTCTGAGCTATCACTTGAACCATCAGATTCTTCACAAGTCTCATCGTCGTCAATAAAATCATCCTCAGAATCATATTCATCAGTATCTTCACCCGTCTCTGAATCAGACCCCATATAATCCTCAAAACCATAATCATCATCAGTACCACGACCCGATAAAACTTCGGTATCATCAGAATCACTATCTTCTGCATAGATAAATATATGTAAAAACGGTGTAATTAGTATTCAAAAAAAAAAAACAGTGTTCAAAACAAAAAACAAAGAATTGAAACCATTAGATTCTTTATTCATAACCCAAGCATTCCTCGCAAAATCCCATAGAAAAGTCTTCTGAGCATGATCACTAGTATTAACACGATCAGAACATAAATGCAAAAAACAAACATTAGAACAAACATAAAGACTTAATATACACCATTAACAAAAATATATTACATTAAGAGCAGAAATACCTCTTTTGATAAAAAGCTCGTGATCAAGAATAGATATATGATACGAAGAATCAATGTCTACATAAAAATTGAAAACATTCATAGATTAATATATAATAAGGGTATGCATCTGAAAGGCTAAGATATAGCATTACAAAAGGTAAAAACTGTAAGATTAATAGACAGGACTACCTTCGATAACAGGATTATATGTCCGCAAGGTCCATTCATCGATAGCAGAATCGATAAGTAGCTTGCATGGATAACCTACAAATACAAACAACTACTAATAAGTATTATAAATTGAATGAATAACCTAAAGAGGTTCAACAACCTTTTTTTTGGGTGATATCCACGAAAACGTATGGAGTCACGTAACGATAATCAGTCATGTCTTTGTTATCCATATTCTGACGATGCGATTTCAACACAGACTTTAACCCGCGAGCATAAGCCTGGTTATCAAAACCTATAGTCGTATAAATTTTTAGAATTCATCTAAAAAAATTGAGAGCATACATACTATTATTAAATTTGATAATAGTTATACATATATACCAGAATCGGTAGACAGAACTTCCCAAGTGATGATGACTTTAGATGGATGATCAAAGCTGTACTTAGACGAACACATTGTTAGCTTTGCATGCAAATAGACAAACATGCTGAATCTTTTCTAAAGAGATCAAAAAAGTTAATGCTATTATAAAAACCCTAGCAAAATAATCACAGAACCCTAATAGAAAAACTAATGCGTAAATTATGAGAAGTTTGGTTGAAAACGCTCATATTTATACGTCTAAACAATTTAGGGTTTATTTTCTTGTGATAAATACAAAAATGTAATGATTCCATTCTAGATAATAACAAAGAAATTATGGAATATTCCCTTTTACAAAATATTTAATAAATACAAAATATTTCCAAAAATCGAGTTAAAATAAAATAAAAAACTAATCACAGGATTCGAATCCGTGAACCTTCGATAAATGGACAAAGCACTTAACCAACACAGCTACTATCTCAATCAGCACAAACGACGTATTGGAAGGTATGTATATTTTTTTTTGGGTTTGAAATTTGGGCCAATTTATTCGAGAGAAGAGATTATGGCCCAGACCCTTTTTTCTTAAATTTAAGAAGTTTTCCATTTTCAGAACAACTAATATCGATTTTAATGATTTAAAATTAACTAATTCAACCAATCAAATTATAACAATTATCAACCAATCAAATTATCAAAATTTCATTAATCAAAACAACATCAAAAAGTGTGCGTTAAACCACAGAAGAATTCATTTTGCAAATACTAATATAGATATAACTTTGTTATATTGAATAAAATCATAAGTTTCAAACATAAAACTGCAAATTAGAAAATACGGTGAATTCTTTCCTCAACAATTTTTATCAGTGCTGAACAATTTTGGTGTACTAATTCATACCATAAATTATACTTATTTGAATATCCAACATATGTGCCAGTTATTTTTTGACAGAAACATACATTGACTCAATTTTGTTAGTCAACATGTTACACCATTAATTGTGATGAGTCAGCTGCCACATAAGAGCTCCAATTGGAAAGAAAGAGCTAAGCGATTGCATATAAGAGTACAAATTTTGAAAAAAAAATAAACCAAAACACATCGTTTTGGACATTTTGAGATTCCAAAAAAAAATAATAATAATCAAATGACAACATTTTGGAGAAATTAAGATTCAAAAGAAAAAAAAAATGGATCTCGCTGTGAATTAACGGAAAGAGATAGGTTTTTCTGAGTAAAACTTACTATTTTATTGCTTGATTTACAACATCTACAAAGTGTTGCTTATATAGACAAAGGAAACATTTTAGACCTAAAAAAAGATGAAAGGATCGATTGACAAGTGTTGATCATCTAGCTATTCCTCAGAGATAAGACTGTATTTGTTGAATAGTACTAGAGGTGTGCTTTTCCAAGCTGGTGTTGCAGAAACTCTGTTTTGTACGGTAGTCTTGTCTGATAAAGAAGAAGACCGTTGGCGCGTGGGTTCATTCTTCTTTTGTCTATTCTTGGGCTTGAAACGTACTTGGTCTTGATACAGATCTGATTAGGCCCAAGTCTTTATCTTCTTTGTGCTCTGTTGTTGTTTTATTTTTTTTATAACGTCTAATTTTATTAAATAGTGAAAGGGAAATATACAAATAGTTTACAAGCCACAAAGGTGGAATGTTAAAGCATGAAAATAATACATTTGAAGAATAAACTATTTTCGATAAAATAACAGCAGCTTGATTTTTCTCCCTATTGACATGACCTAATGAACATTCAGGTAGCTTGGCCATCCAGAATCTGATATCTATGAGAATATTTCCCAATTCTGTATGCAACTCCTTACGATTGATGATGTTAGTTAATTCCAAGCTATCTCCCTCAAACCAAACATTCCTCCATCCCAAAGTCCATACCCGTTGTAATACGTAAAGAAAACCTGTAGCTTCTGCTTGTAAAGCTGAGTGCATTTGTTCCAATCGAGTTAATCCAGAATTGATATGTGCTCCCGTATAATCTCTTATTATCCACCCTACACCACTCAGACCATTAGTTGAATCATAACAACTATCAAAGTTGCATTTCAACCAGCCACACGGAGGGGGCTCCCACTTACTACATCGTACCATGGTAATACGGCTTTAAGGTTTGAATATTTGTTTTTCTTGCGCCAATATCCATTCCAATGTTGCTTCCGAGGCTCTAGTTGCATTTTCACTAGGATGTAAATTTCTTCTGTTAAAAAGATACTCATTCCTTGATTTCCATAGAATCCATAGTACCCAGAGAGATTGTATACATTCCTGATCTCCTAGAGAGATTTTGTTATACAAATTACCTGATGGCTGATGCAATACTTGAGTTCCAATGCAACGCCATACGGCTTGGGCATATTGACATTCGAACAAAACATGGTTAATTGTCTCATCTTCTAAGCAACACCTTTGGCAAATTGGATCCACATTCATTGCTCGACTTCTTAATCTGTCATATGTCGGTAGAGCACCTGAAATAGCTTTCCATAGAAAATGTTGTATTTTTGGAAGAATTTTTAGATTCCATACCTGATTTTTTAATTCTATAGAACCCATCGGAGCTTCAATGTCTTCTGCTTCAATATCTAAATGGGTTGCTACCCAATATCCAGATTTAACTGAATAATTTGTATCCTTACAATAAGCCCATATGAAGCTAAGCTATCATTTGACGCAAACCTGGACAGATGAATTCTTCTTGCTAACGCTGCATCCTCCGCGGTTAATACAGAATCCAGCATATCCTCATTCCATTCATTGTGATTTTGGTTTAACAATTAAGAAACCATTAAATTCTCATCACCCTGATTTCCGGTAACTAGTCTAGGAGGTAAGACAGGTAACCAATTATCTCTCCAAACACTAGTTTTCCTTCCGTGACCTATTTGTACTCGTAGACCTTTTTTTTAGCAGTTCCTTGCCTGCTTGTATTGATTTCTAAACATATGAAGGTTGCCAACCACACGACGATAGTAAGAAAGTCGACGTGTTGTAGTATCTTCCTTTGTAAACCCTAGAAATGAGAGATGAGGGTTTTGTTAAAATTTTCCTAACAAAGTTTTATTAAAATTATACAAATTCCTAAAGCCCATTCCACCTTCTGATTTGAGCAAAGTCAGTCGTTTCCATGCGATCCAAGACATTTTCCATTTTCCATTTTCTTTTCCCCACCAAAACTCTGCAAGAAGACCATTAATTTCATCACAGACACCTTTAGGAATAAGAAAACAACTCATAGAATAAACAGGTTTAGCTTGGGAAATTGACTTGATCAATATCTCTTTTCCAGCCAGTGATAAGAACTGGTTATACTATCCTCCCAATTGATCTTTAATCCTTTGTATAGTGAAGTCAAACGCCTCATGTTTTGCTTTTACCAAAATCAAAAAGCCGTTCTTCCTCATCTAGTATCAATTCTCTCTACGAAATTGAATACGTCCCTGGAGATCAGCTACCCGAAACCACACTCGCTCTTGTTAATCCGTATGAATACTTTGCCAAAAAGCCTAGTGCTTTGTCGGTTAAAGGTGTTCGAGAACTCATCAAGCCATCCTCCAATCGAAAAGTCATGGAATATGTCCAGTCCAGCAAATTCTCATCCTGTCAAGTCCCAGCAACCGAAGAAGAGCAATTCATCTCGCTCAACATACCGGAGAACCTTCCTAGGTTATGGCAACAACAAGGGTATACTCACCTACATTTTGGTGTAGTCCGAATCGGTTTGACCTTACATGCTCGAAAAGGTCTACCTGTTGTAGCAAGAATCGCCTTAGTCGATTCAAGACTAAGATCCTACCAACAAGCTTGCATCGGAACAGTCCAAACAACATTAAACGCCGGAACAGTATTCGTGACACTGTTTCCAAACTTTAATGTCTCACTACAAGATCCAAATCTTCTGAAAACACTCAAGGTCCAACTTCAGCTCACCGGAGCTCCTATGCAAGAAAAAAGTGTCGTGGCAACCCTTCATCATCAGATAGTCTATCGAATACAAGATCATGCCTTAGATCTCGTACTACCCTCTTCTGATGAAGCACTTTACCTAGAAGTCACTTCAGCATCTCAAGCACCAAACTCCATCCAGATCCCTCGTCAAATATCTCGCGAAGAGCTGCTCCGCCGATTACCAGAATCATGGATCACTAGCTACGAGAAGCTGCACCAAGCGATTCAAACACCGATTCAATCCTCCGAAGTCAGCTTTCATTCACAAAATGATGGAACAACCGAAATCAAGTTCGAGAAACCAAGATCATCCTCATTCCGCAAACAACTGTTCACTCAATTTGCTATCCAAATTGACGAACGCGAATTCTATAGTCCAGCAAAAGAACAAAATCCCAAACCAATCTCTTTTGGACAAGACGGATCGGTTCTATATCCTTTCAAGGATGAAGACGGACATCAGTTTTTCGATATCTGTTCCTGCTCAGCATGTGAAGAAGCCATGTACGAATCTGATGACGAGATTCGCACAAGGAGAAGAAAGAAAAAAGATCCACTCTACAAAAGATATCTAGAAGGAGATCCCACCGTCGGTCCTCTCGGTGAAGGTAACGGGCGATACGAATTTATAGTCCAATATTCGGAAAAGAAAGATGAAAATCAAATCATGATGATCAACACCGAAGACTTCCCTCCTTCAAGCGACTTTACCAAGGACAACATCGCACATAGCCCGAAAATACTCACTCGAGCAATCAACTCTTCTGGACCAGATCAACTAAGCCAGGGAGAAAAGGTCCTCAACTGGCAAACTGAGAATGCCATCGCTCAAAATCAACTTCTCAAAACAATAAATTACAAGGTTGATCAGCTAACGGAAAATTATATCAAAAGGCAAACTAGCCTTCAGAGCTCAATAACAGAGATCCATGGCCGGCTTAACAATCTTCATCAAGAAATGATGGCTATGGCACAAAACATGATGGTCAATACAGCACAATTCCGTCATAAAGAAGCAGAGACAGCCAGTCTCAAAGCCCAGCTAAAAGATCTTCAAAGAAGCCTCGAGAGTATGATTTACAATCAGAATCCTGCGAGTTCTTATCCTTTTGGTGGAATGCCTACGTACCAAGGCACCTACTCCCCAGGATTTTGATATGTTCATAATTTGCATCATTTAGGTTGCATAAATCACTCCAAATCATGTTTTATTTCATGCATTTTAGGTCCTTAGGGTTTGTTTTAGAACTTAGGAGATGCATTAGGTCCCAATCAGTCTATTGCATGTTTTGAGTGTCTATCAGGTGAATGTGGAGCTGAAAAGATGAATCTAGGAGGTGGAATGGTGAGCAAAGCTTGAAAAAGTGGAAAAATTGGGTCCTGGGAGATTATCGGCCATTCTCGCTGGCCAGGAAGGTTTTACCGGCCATTTCCATGTACCGCGGGAAGCTTTACCGGCCATTTTCATGTACCGCGAATGAAGTGTATCGGCCAAAATCTCCGGGTATGAACGTGTCTCAGAAATCGCCTGTCCGGGGAGCCTTCCGGTCCGATTCAGACGGCGGGTGCTTCATAGAAGTTGGAGAGCATTGCATCACGGTCTCTTAGCAAGTGGAATCGTGGAATTCGGACGCGTGATCAGAGAGATAAGCTTGTCGGAAGGAACCCC
Source organism: Eutrema salsugineum (assembly GCF_000478725.1). Lineage (NCBI taxonomy): Eukaryota > Viridiplantae > Streptophyta > Magnoliopsida > Brassicales > Brassicaceae > Eutrema > Eutrema salsugineum. The sequence goes on from NW_006256686.1 coordinate 15,270,350, forward strand.
AGTCTCGCAGGTATTCCGGACCGAACAGATCAGTCCTAAAGGATGCGAAGGACGGTGCACTTCCAGGCCGATTTAGTTTCCGAGTCCTTCATGAGAACCAGAGACATTTGAGTCTTCTTTCCAGAACGTCCAAGAGCATTCAATTCGGATCTATGAGCAGAAAGATACGGTCTCCGGAATGGACACATGTCTAGACGCCTCTCTCTGGTCGTGTACATGCACTGCAAAGATGTGCCCTCCAGGAAGCCTTACACTTCCCAAGCACCGAAGCTTCCTTCACCAAAGTTGGAGGTAAATGAGTCCTCTGTCTTCTGCAACTGAAATCATTCAATTCGGACGGGTCTCATAGGAGTTACACTCTCCGGAATGTGAAGTGGTCTAAGCTGCTCTGGATGCTGCGAGATGGTCTTGCGACTTGGTTAACCCGCAGGCCTGAAGATGAACGCCTGAATGCTGATGCTGCGAGTTGATATGTGCGGGTAAACTATCACTGGAAGAGGTCTGAGGCTCAAGAGCAAGAGAAATGCTAAGTCCACAATCGTGCGACTTAGGCATGCGAGTTAGCCGCGCCTGGAACTATGCCGCACGATCACTCGCAAATCACTCCGACTTGAGCCTGCGACCTAGGTGCAATAGAGACCAACCCGCACAGTTTGTACATTCCCCAGAAACCGCCTTAGCCCTGCGAGTTGGAGAGGAAGGAGACCAAGCCGCAGCAACACTCGCAAAACACTCCTACTTAGGCGTGCGGCTAAGACAAGGCGATTCATGCTTCACAAGACAAGTCTTCATCTACTGCGACTTAGGTGTGCGACCTGGGACATACTGGACCGACCCGCAGTAATTCCCACTTTATCCATTAAAACCGGGTCAGGACCCGGTTTGTTCCGGGCTGACCCGGTTCGTTTTTTAAGGAAGTATAAATACTTTTTAGGGTTTTTTTGGGAGGGAATTAAGTTTTATTCCCTTTGTCTCTTGCCTCTTTGGTGAAAAGACTCCATTAAGAAGAGAAATATCTTGGATTTGAGTGTTTAATCAAGAGAGTTTAAAGAGATCTGGGTGTTTAAAAGCTGTTTTCTTTTGAATCTATCATCTCCATCTCCATTTCTCATCATTAATCATGCTAATCTACTCAACTTGCAAAGGTTTAAGAGAGATTAGTATGATTAGTGAGTAGTCACCCTAATGAGGTTCTAGATGTGTAGGTTAGGGTGCTAAAGTGTTAGATTAGGAGTGCTTAGGGCTAGATTCATTGATTCATCTCTCTAAACAGCTGTTCTCTATGCTAGATCCTTGATAATCACTTGAGATCTAGATTCTGGGAATTTCATGCACCAAAAGTGTTTGATGAAATTCCTGAAAGAGTTGTGTTAGAGGTTTAAGTAATTTTTCATCATGGGAATGATTTGTTAAATGCTTGAATGATCATTAAGAGCTGTTTGTTAATGCATATTGATTCATGTTTCACAAATGGGAATTTGGTTTGAAAATGGATTAGTATAGGGGTTAATACCTTCATGAGAGGATTAACCTAGATTTGAGTTCTTAATCATTTGAATCATGTCTCATCATTGTCATTAGCATTTCTAGTCTAGCACCAAAGCACCCTAACCAACTATCATGTCTAGAATCTCATGCCTCCATCATATCATATTCACATCCTTTGTCATTGCTTAGTTCTTGATTAGTCATTGTCATTAGTCTTTAAACCTGTTTAAGTTTGTTAGTTGTCATTAGTTAACCAAAACCCAATCTTGTTTGCTTGAATTAAGAACTTGATCATATAGCTTAGTGTCTATCACCACATTCTTGGATTGATTAACCTCTTTGTGCTACTTTGACAAGGGGATTGATAGCCCTGAGACCCTAAAAAGTCTTATCTATCAGATTTCTCTCCGGCTATACGAATCAAAGGCCAAGAACACCGGCCTCCGGATTCCTATCATCTGACGAAGCCTTTACGTCGAGATATGGCATGTCCTCAGCTAGCAAGCCAAAGGCGTCAAAATCAAAACCAAGACGACAGAAGGATTCCGAGTTTATGGTCAATCCTACCAAATGACCAACGCTTACTTCTTCGTCAAGCCATGAATCAGTGGAAGATTCAAAAGGAAAAGGAAAAGAAATTGGTATAATTGAATTCTCTATGGCTAGTCTGTTAGATACTATTGGACAGACTTCTACTTCTCAAACAGCCACGGAGATGCCGCATACACAGCCTTCTCAAATTGCAACACCAATTGCAAATCTCGGTCATTATTCAGAGACTAATTCTAACAGTTCCGAATCAACTTCGGATGAAGAATCTCTCCCAAACCAATTTGCCATAGGAGGCGAAACATCGGCTCCAAAACGAGAACCTGATATTCATGAAATCTATTCAAGCGATGAAGATATGAAGTACAGGCCTCCCAGGCAGCAAGAAATACCAACAAAACCATTTGCCTCTAAAGTCATGGTCTTCACGTTTGATGACATTCCTTTCGAAAAATGGAATGATCGTCTCGATGAAATTCATGCATGGATGAATTCTGAAGCAATCACGTCTCCCTTAGAGCTTGTGATTCAACAGTTTACGGCCCGACTATCTGGAGCACTCAAAGAATGGTGGAATTCACTTGGTGAATACAGACAGCAGCAAGTCTATCAAACGACAATACCGCTACTTCTCGGAGAAATTCATAGAGAATTTATCGGTACACCCACACATTTGAAAGAACAGCTTCAAGAAGAATTCTTTACTGCAAAATGCTGCTCATTGAAGAAAAGAGACCTAGCTAAGCATTTTGAGCGACAGACGCGACGTTATTACGCTCTTAATGGTCTCAACAATCCAAGCCTTAAGCAAGTGCATCTCTCTTCGATTGATGACTACCTCAGTCAACAAACGAAGCTATACATCAGAGATCAAGGCCAGACAGTGGAAGATATTTCCATTGGCCAAATACAGCAATATGTCTTCCGAACACTGGACAAACTCTGCAAGCAAAAGGAGTTTTGGATGGAATTCATGGATAAATCAAAGCAACTATCCAGGATCTGTGCAAGACCAGACCTATCCATCAAATGTTCAAAATCCAAGAAAACATGTTCGTGTGAAGATCGCAGCAAATCACGAAGATTCAAAAAAACGTCTCACAAGCGTTTCAACAAATTCAGACGCAAGCAATTTTTCAGAAAGAAACGAAGCTTCAAGAAAACAACAAAGTGTTTCCTATGTCGCAAAGAAGGCCACTTTGCAAAAAACTGCCCAAACAATTCAAAGATAAAGAAGCAGTACCTAATCAGCTCAATCTCAAAGATCGCACCAGACCTAGATTTCGAGAATCACGATCTGGAATCTGTACTATCCTATGATAGTGATGAACAAGATGCGATATGTGGATACTCGGATTATGACTACTCATCCGACTCCTCCTCCTCAGAAGAAGAAGTCAATAACGACTGCTGTTTCAAAATCACTCGTATGCCGCAAAACGAAGAAATTCAAACACCACATCTGCCAGTTACGATCTTTGATCCATCACAAAAGGAGAAGCCAGTTCATGCAATTGCGTTCATCGACACAGGAGCATATACGACGATAATGAACCCAAAAATTCTCCCGACTTCTATGTGGCTACCATATCAACAAGAATTTCGAGTGGCAAATTTGGGTTCATTGACGGTCAAACTCAAGTCCAAACCGGTGACGATCGAACTTTTCCCAGGCTGTCAAATTACAACAGAAGTGCTTGGATCCTCAGCACCAGGAAAAGATTTGATATTAGGATGGGATTCCTATCACACCCTCAAGAAGAATTTTGACATATCTATTGAGACACGAGGAATGAGATGGAAGGCTTTCTACAAAGCTTTCACAACAATCCCACGTCTATTCACGGTCGAAGGAGTCATAGCTCAAGATTTCGAGAAAATCAAAGAAGAGATCGCAATAGTCTCATGTTCAGACTCTCACACAGACTTCCTTCAAAAATGTGACAAACCGTTATGGCTGAATTCAGAATTCTTCGTCTCTCTACCTTTCAAGGAGAATGTCCATACCACTCCGACAAAAGCAAGTCACGCAGGCATGCCACCAACATTATTGACACAAGCAAATGAAGAATGTGACCAACTAGTAAAACAAGGAGTTGTCTCATCAACAAATTCACCTTGGGCATGTAAAGCATTCTATGTGAACAACCGGGCAGAACAAGCAAGAGGAAAACTCAGACTGGTAATTGATTACAAACCACTGAACCAATATCTACAAGATGTCAAATTTCCTCTACCAAACAAGAAGGCACTCCTTCAACACCTACAAGGAGCCACCATATTCTCCAAGTTTGATTTAAAGTCTGGTTTCTGGCAACTTGGTGTTCATCCTGATGAAAGATACAAAACAGCTTTCTGCCTACCCAACAGACATCTCCAATGGAATGTTCTACCTTTCGGATTAAAGACAGCGCCATCGCTATTTCAGCAAGCGATGCTTCGTATATTTAAGCCTCTTCTCCACACGGCGTTAATATACATCGACGATATTCTGTTATTCTCGACAAGCGAAGAAGAGCATATTCGGTCTCTCCGACAATTTCAAGGCATAGTTGAAGAATATGGAATTATGCTCTCGGCCCGAAAAATGATAATAGCCCAGCCCAACATCGACTTCCTTGGAATGCAAATCACAGAAGGAAGATTCACACCGCAAGCCCATTTAGCTACAGCACTCCTCGATTTCCCCGACGAAAATCTCACGCGGAGACAAGTTCAACAATTCCTTGGGGTAATTAATTACATCAGCGACTTTATTCCACAACTTTTGCAAATAACTAGACCACTCCAGAAGATGTTGACAAAGAATCCACCCACGTGGGCTACCAAACAAACCGAAGCAGTCAAAAGCCTAAAAAGGGAGATACAGAAGCTACCACCTTTAAAGATTCCCTCTACAGGCCTACGAATACTACAGACTGACGCAAGTGACAAATATTGGGGAGCCATTTTATTCGAAAAAATAAATGGTAAACGTCAAATCTGTGGATACAAAAGCGGACGCTTTAAAGATTCCGAGATGCATTATCACTCTACATTCAAAGAAATCCTAGCGGTCAAGAAGGCTATCGAGAAATTCGAGTTTCATCTGATAGGACATAAATTTCGCATCGAAATGGATATGTCTTCTTTCCCAAAGATGTTACAATTCAAGCAGAAGATGGTCCCACATCAACAATTATTGCGCTGGAGCGAATGGTTTTCGAAGTACGACTTCGAATCCTTCTATTTAAAGGGTGCAAAGAACACTATTGCCGACATGCTCAGCCGAAACCCTCCTAAAGAAGTTCATATGATGGCATATGCCTCAGCTTCCACAAGTTCAGAAATCAATACTATGACTTCGACGCAAACATGCCTCTCGACGCTCACCAGCTCATCGACAAGAGGACTTTACATGAGCATCTTCGACACAGGATTTTCAAATACCAATCCATCATCCTGTCCAAATACGAAATCAACTGCCACTTCATTGCACCAATGGGTATTCACCCTGATCACCCGTTCGCACATCTCTACAGGATCGAGAATACATCAATACCGGAAGAAGTTCTGTGTTTCCTCTGGTACCTCTGCTCAGTCTACACCATCGGAATCACCTTTGATATCCAATGGCTTTACCAGCACGTCAACGCTGTACAAAACCGAAGAAATTGCTTCTCCACATTCTTGACATGGTTCACACCACTGATTGTTTGGAGCGGGAAACTACAAAAATCGGCAAAAGCAACAGGCCTACCATTCAAGAAACTAAAGAGACAAGGAGGTCTCAATCCGTTCTTCAATCCTCACACGATCTACTTCTTCCATCGTCCTGTTCAGATCAACTCCAAATCCAGCAAAATTCATGCATTACCCACTCTTATCCATCACAATGACTATCATAGAGGAGTTCGTCCAGATTTCAACCTCAATGACGTTAAAGCCTACGAAGACTTTCAAACACATGCATTCCGTCTCAACAATGCCAGACAGACCTTCCCAATTCCTTTCATTCCAAACTGGTCGTACTATCCGATCGATTACCAGATGAGTCTAGACGAAGACGTTATGTTTTCCATGTCTAAACGAAACATAGAAGACATACCAGTTACTAAGGAGATCAAGAAGGAGAAGGAACCAATGTCCCAAGACTGTCCACCAGAATATTTTCAGGACGCTCAGCTACCGGATTACGCGATGAATATCGATGAAATTGGAAAAATGTTCAACATTGAAATCAATGAAGAGTCACAGACTGACTACGAAGAGCCTACACCAGAATATGAGTGCACAGGAGAATACTATGGATGCTGCGACAAACATATCATCGAGTTCGAGATCGATCACTAAAGTACTTATCTTTAAGGTACTTAATTATGTTTAATTATGAGTGTGCTTAAAACCATGTAATGTAAATAATGATGTAAGTGTGATGTATGCGATGATGTAATCGCATAAGTGATGTAAGCGCTTATGTCAGCGCGCACTATCTCCCACCTATAAATATGTGTGCACCCCCTTGTAAGAAATCATCTCAGATTTTCTAATAAAACCTCTCTCTAGAATTCTCTCTCTAGAATGAGTTTCTAAATACTCTCTAGTTTTCCAGACTTCTCGACATCTTCATAAGCCTTGATTTCTTTCTTTCATTCATGAGTTGCGATCTGCTCCTCTTCTCTAGTTGAGTCTAGTGGTCTGTCAATACGATGGTCAAAAGACAGTCGTGGGTTGAGAATTCCTAACAGTGGTTGAGCACTTAGAGGCCGGAAGTGCCCGTTAAGCTCCCTTTACTTGGAACTGACCCTCGTCTGTCAAACCGATCTAGTCAATACGACATTCCCCGAGCCTTAACTTAGTCAATACGACATTCCGCGACCCTCGTATAGTCTATTATGGTATCAGAGCCTCGACTCATGTTATGATTGAATGAATCATTGTTTATGAATGATTGTTGTGAATGTTCTGGAAAACGTTCCCTTCATCATGTCTATTTCGAACCCAAATCCTCCAACCATCGATTCTACGTTTGCAATTTCCACTTTACCAAAATCAAAAAGCCGTCTCCTCATCTAGTATCAT
>NW_006256686.1:15277547-15279249 GCF_000478725.1 Eutrema salsugineum
CATGAGAGTCACACACTGACTACGAAGAGCCTACCCAGAATATGAGTGCACAGGAGAATACTATAAGGCATGATCTAGTCTGGCATTCTGGTGTAGGCTCTTCGTAGTCAGTCTGTGACTCTTCATTGATTTCAATGTTGAACATTTTTCCAATTTCATCGATATTCATCGCGTCATCCGGTAGCTGAGCGTCCTGAAAATATTCTGGTGGACAGTCTTGGGACATTGGTTCCTTCTCCTTCTTGATCTCCTTAGTAACTGGTGTGTCTTCTATGTTTCGTTTAGACATGGAAAACATAACGTCTTCGTCTAGACTCATCTGGTAATCGATCGGATAGTACGACCAGTTTGGAATGAAAGGAATTGGGAAGGTCTGTCTGGCATTGTTGAGACGGAATGCATGTGTTTGAAAGTCTTCGTAGGCTTTAACGTCATTGAGGTTGAAATCTGGACGAACTCCTCTATGATAGTCATTGTGATGGATAAGAGTGGGTAATGCATGAATTTTGCTGGATTTGGAGTTGATCTGAACAGGACGATGGAAGAAGTAGATCGTGTGAGGATTGAAGAACGGATTGAGACCTCCTTGTCTCTTTAGTTTCTTGAATGGTAGGCCTGTTGCTTTTGCCGATTTTCGTAGTTTCCCGCTCCAAACAATCAGTGGTGTGAACCATGTCAAGAATGTGGAGAAGCAATTTCTTCGGTTTTGTACAGCGTTGACGTGCTGGTAAAGCCATTGGATATCAAAGGTGATTCCGATGGTGTAGACTGAGCAGAGGTACCAGAGGAAACACAGAACTTCTTCCGGTATTGATGTATTCTCGATCCTGTAGAGATGTGTGAACGGGTGATCAGGGTGAATACCCATTGGTGCAATGAAGTGGCAGTTGATTCCGTATTTGGACAGGATGATGGATTGGTATTTGAAAATCCTGTGTCAAAGATGCTCATGTAAAGTCCTCTTGTCGATGAGCTGGTGAGCGTCGAGAGGCATGTTTGCGTCGAAGTCATAGTATTGATTTTCTGAACTTGAGGAAGCTGAGGCATATGCCATCATATGAACTTCTTTAGGAGGGTTTCGGCTGAGCATGTCGGCAATAGTGTTCTTTGCACCCTTTAAATAGAAGGATTCGAAGTCGTACTTCGAAAACCATTCGCTCCAGCGCAATAATTGTTGATGTGGGACCATCTTCTGCTTGAATTGTAACATCTTTGGGAAAGAAGACATATCCATTTCGATGCAAAATTTATGTCCTATCAGATGAAACTCGAATTTCTCGATAGCCTTCTTGACCGCTAGGATTTCTTTGAATGTAGAGTGATAATGCATCTCGGAATCTTTAAAGCGTCCGCTTTTGTATCCACAGATTTGACGTTTACCATTTATTTCTTCGAATAAAATGGCTCCCCAATATTTGTCACTTGCGTCAGTCTGTAGTATTCGTAGGCCTGTAGAGGGAATCTTTAAAGGTGGTAGCTTCTGTATCTCCCTTTTTAGGCTTTTGACTGCTTCGGTTTGTTTGGTAGCCCACGTGGGTGGATTCTTTGTCAACATCTTCTGGAGTGGTCTAGTTATTTGCGAAAGTTGTGGAATAAAGTCGCTGATGTAATTAATTACCCCAAGGAATTGTTGGACTTGTCTCCGCGTGAGATTTTCGTCGGGGAAATCGAGGAGTGCTGTAGCTAAATGGGCTTGCGGTGT
>NW_006256686.1:15279349-15282690 GCF_000478725.1 Eutrema salsugineum
TTCTACGTTTCGCACTTTCCACTTACCAAAATCAAAAGCGGTTCTTCCTCATCTAGTATCATTCTCTCTTACGAAATTGAATACTGTCCCTGGAGATCAGCTACCGAAACCACACTCCCGCCTTGTTAATCCGTATGAATACTTTGCCAAAAAGCCTAGTGCTTTCTCGGTTAAAGGTGTTCGAGAACTCATCAAGCCATCCTCCAATCGAAAAGTCATGGAATATGTCCAGTCCAGCAAATTCTCATCCTGTCAAGTCCCAGCAACCGAAGAAGAGCAATTCATCTCGCTCAACATACCGGAGAACCTTCCTAGGTTATGGCAACAACAAGGGTATACTCACCTACACTTTGGTGTAGTCCGAATCGGTTTGACCTTACATGCTCGAAAAGGTCTACCTGTTGTAGCAAGAATCGCCTGTAGTCGATTCAAGACTAAGATCCTACCAACAAGCTTGCATCGGAACAGTCCAAACAACATTAAACGCCGGAACAGTATTCGTGACACTGTTTCCAAACTTTAATGTCTCACTACAAGATCCAAATCTTCTGAAAACACTCAAGGTCCAACTTCAGCTCACCGGAGCTCCTATGCAAGAAAAAAGTGTCGTGGCAACCCTTCATCATCAGATAGTCTATCGAATACAAGATCATGCCTTAGATCTCGTACTACCCTCTTCTGATGAAGCACTTTACCTAGAAGTCACTTCAGCATCTCAAGCACCAAACTCCATCCAGATCCCTCGTCAAATATCTCGCGAAGAGCTGCTCCGCCGATTACCAGAATCATGGATCACTAGCTACGAGAAGCTGCACCGAGCGATTCAAACACCGATTCAATCCTCCGAAGTCAGCTTTCATTCACGAAATGATGGAACAACCGAAATCAAGTTCGAGAAACCAAGATCATCCTCATTCCGCAAACAACTGTTCACTCAATTTGCTATCCAAATTGACGAACGCGAATTCTATAGTCCAGCAAAAGAACAAAATCCCAAACCAATCTCTTTTGGACAAGACGGATCGGTTCTATATCCTTTCAAGGATGAAGACGGACATCAGTTTTTCGATATCTGTTCCTGCTCAGCATGTGAAGAAGCCATGTACGAATCTGATGACGAGATTCGCACAAGGAGAAGAAAGAAAAAAGATCCACTCTACAAAAGATATCTAGAAGGAGATCCCACCGTCGGTCCTCTCGGTGAAGGTAACGGGCGATACGACTTTATAGTCCAATATTCGGAAAAGAAAGATGAAAATCAAATCATGATGATCAACACCGAAGACTTCCCTCCTTCAAGCGACTTTACCAAGGATAACATCGCACATAGCCCGAAGATAATCACTCGAGCAATCAACTCTTCTGGACCAGATCAACTAAGCCAAGGAGAAAAGGTCCTCAACTGGCAAACTGAGAATGCCATCGCTCAAAATCAACTTCTCAAAACAATAAATTACAAGGTTGATCAGCTAACGGAAAATTACATCAAAAGGCAAACTAGCCTTCAGAGCTCAATAACAGAGATCCATGGTCGGCTTAACAATCTTCATCAATGGCTATGGCACAAAACATGATGGTCAATACAGCACAATTCCGTCATAAAGAAGCAGAGACAGCCAGTCTCAAAGCCCAGCTAAAAGATCTTCAAAGAAGCCTCGAGAGTATGATTTACAATCAGAATCCTGCGAGTTCTTATCCTTTTGGTGGAATGCCTACGTACCAAGGCACCTACTCCCCAGGATTTCTCTCCGGCTATACGAATCAAAGGCCAAGAACACCGGCCCCCGGATTCCTATCATCTGACGAAGCCTTTACGTCGAGATATGGCATGTCCTCAGCTAGCAAGCCAAAGGCGTCAAAATCAAAACCAAGACGACCGAACGATTCCGAGTTTCTGGTCAATCCTCCCAAACCCCCAACGCTTACTTCTTCGTCAAGCCATGAATCAGTGGAAGATTCAATAGGAAAAGGAAAAGAAATTGGTATAATTGAATTCTCTATGGCTAGTCTGTTAGATACTATTGGACAGACTTCTACTTCTCAAACAGCCACGGAGATGCCGCATACACAGCCTTTTCAAATTGCAACACCAATTGCAAATATCGGTCATTATTCAGAGACTAATTCTAACAGTTCCGAATCAACTTCGGATGAAGAATCTCTCCCAAACCAATTTGCCATAGGCGACGAAAGAGGCGAAACATCGGCTCCAAAACGAGTACCTGATATTCATGAAATCTATTCAAGCGATGAAGATATGAAGTACAGGCCTCCCAGGCAGCAAGAAATACCAACAAAACCATTTGCCTCTAAAGTCATGGTCTTCACGTTTGATGACATTCCTTTCGAAAAATGGAATGATCGTCTCGATGAATTTCATGCATGGATGAATTCTGAAGCAATCACGTCTCCCTTAGAGCTTGTGATTCAGCAGTTTACGGCCCGACTATCTGGAGCACTCAAAGAATGGTGGAATTCACTTGGTGAATACAGACAGCAGCAAGTCTATCAAACGACAATACCGCTACTTCTCGGAGAAATTCATAGAGAATTTATCGGTACACCCACACATTTGAAAGAACAGCTTCAAGAAGAATTCTTTACTGCAAAATGCTGCTCATTGAAGAAAAGAGACCTAGCTAAGCATTTTGAGCGACAGACGCGACGTTATTACGCTCTTAATGGTCTCAACAATCCAAGCCTTAAGCAAGTGCATCTCTCTTCGATTGATGACTACCTCAGTCAACAAACGAAGCTATACATCAGAGATCAAGGCCAGACAGTGGAAGATATTTCCATTGGCCAAATACAGCAATATGTCTTCCGAACACTGGACAAACTCTGCAAGCAAAAGGAGTTTTGGATGGAATTCATGGATAAATCAAAGCAACTATCCAGGATCTGTGCAAGACTAGACCTATCCATCAAATGTTCAAAATCCAAGAAAACATGTTCGTGTGAAGATCGCAGCAAATCACGAAGATTAAAAAAAACGTCTCACAAGCGTTTCAACAAATTCAGACGCAAGCAATTTTTCAGAAAGAAACGAAGCTTCAAGAAAACAACAAAGTGTTTCCTATGTCGCAAAGAAGGCCACTTTGCAAAAAACTGCCCAAACAATTCAAAGATAAAGAAGCAGTACCTAATCAGCTCAATCTCAAAGATCGCACCAGACCTAGATTTCGACAATCACGATCTGGAATCTGTACTATCCTATGATAGTGATGAACAAGATGCGATATGTGGATACTCGGATTATGACTACTCATCCGACTCCTCCTCAGAAGAAGAAGAAGTCAATAACGACTGCTGTTTCAAAATCATCCCCTCTGGCAAGAGTC
>NW_006256686.1:15282790-15284436 GCF_000478725.1 Eutrema salsugineum
TCTAAGCAAAAGAAGGGGGTGCACTAAGCATTCCATTGGAGATGTCTGTTGGGTAGGCAGAAAGCTGTTTTGTATCTTTCATCAGGATGAACACCAAGTTGCCAGAAACCAGACTTTAAATCAAACTTGGAGAATATGGTGGCTCCTTGTAGGTGTTGGAGGAGTGCCTTCTTGTTTGGTAGAGGAAACTTGACGTCTTGTAGATATTGGTTCAGTGGTTTGTAATCAATTACCAGTCTGAGTTTTCCTCTTGCTTGTTCTGCCCGGTTGTTCACATAGAATGCTTTGCAAGCCCAAGGTGAATTTGTTGATGAGACAACTCCTTGTTTCACTAGTTGGTCACATTCTTCATTTGCTTGTGTCAATAATGTTGGTGGCATGCCTGCGTGACTTGCTTTTGTCGGAGTGGTATGGACATTCTCCTTGAAAGGTAGAGAGACGAAGAATTCTGAATTCAGCCATAACGGTTTGTCACATTTTTGAAGGAAGTCTGTGTGAGAGTCTGCACATGAGACTATTGCGATCTCTTCTTTGATTTTCTCGAAATCTTGAGTTATGACTCCTTCGACCGTGAATAGACGTGGGATTGTTGTGAAAGCTTTGTAGAAAGCCTTCCATCTCATTCCTCGTGTCTCAATAGATATGTCAAAATTCTTCTTGAGGGTGTGATAGGAATCCCATCCTAATATCAAATCTTTTCCTGGTGCTGAGGATCCAAGCACTTCTGTTGTAATTTGACAGCCTGGGAAAAGTTCGATCGTCACCGGTTTGGACTTGAGTTTGACCGTCAATGAACCCGAATTTGCCACTCGAAATTCTTGTTGATATGGTAGCCACATAGAAGTCGGGAGAATTTTTGGGTTCATTATCGTCGTATATGCTCCTGTGTCGATGAACGCAATTGCATGAACTGGCTTCTCCTTTTGTGATGGATCAAAGATCGTAACTGGCAGATGTGGTGTTTGAATTTCTTCGTTTTGCGGCATACGAGTGATTTTGAAACAGCAGTCGTTATTGACTTCTTCTTCTTCTGAGGAGGAGTCGGATGAGTAGTCATAATCCGAGTATCCACATATCGCATCTTGTTCATCACTATCATAGGATAGTACAGATTCCAGATCGTGATTGTCGAAATCTAGGTCTGGTGCGATCTTTGAGATTGAGCTGATTAGGTACTGCTTCTTTATCTTTGAATTGTTTGGGCAGTTTTTTGCAAAGTGGCCTTCTTTGCGACATAGGAAACACTTTGTTGTTTTCTTGAAGCTTCGTTTCTTTCTGAAAAATTGCTTGCGTCTGAATTTGTTGAAACGCTTGTGAGACGTTTTTTTTAATCTTCGTGATTTGCTGCGATCTTCACACGAACATGTTTTCTTGGATTTTGAACATTTGATGGATAGGTCTAGTCTTGCACAGATCCTGGATAGTTGCTTTGATTTATCCATGAATTCCATCCAAAACTCCTTTTGCTTGCAGAGTTTGTCCAGTGTTCGGAAGACATATTGCTGTATTTGGCCAATGGAAATATCTTCCACTGTCTGGCCTTGATCTCTGATGTATAGCTTCGTTTGTTGACTGAGGTAGTCATCAATCGAAGAGAGATGCACTTGCTTAAGGCTTGGATTGTTGAGACCATAAGAGCGTAATAA
>NW_006256686.1:15284810-15289918 GCF_000478725.1 Eutrema salsugineum
GGGCCGTAAACTGCTGAATCCACAAGCTCTAAGGAGACGTGATTGCTTCAGAATTCATCCATGCATGAAATTCATCGAGACGATCATTCCATTTTTCGAAAGGAATGTCATCAAACGTGAAGACCATGACTTTAGAGGCAAATGGTTTTGTTGGTATTTCTTGCTGCCTGGGAGGCCTGTACTCCATATCTTCATCGCTTGAATAGATTTCATGTATATCAGGTTCTCGTTTTGGATTTGATGTTTCGCCTCTTTCGTCGCCTATGGAAAATTGGTTTGGGAGAGATTCTTCATCCGAAGTTGATTAGGAACTGTTAGAATTAGTCTCTGAATAATGACCGATATTTGCAATTGGAGTTGCAATTTGAGAAGGCTGTGTATGCGGCATCTCCGTGGCTGTTTGAACAGTAGAAGTCTGTCCAATAGTATCCAACAGACTAGCCATAGAGAATTCAATTATACCAATTTCTTTTCCTTTTCCTTTTCAATCTTCCACTGATTCATGGCTTGACGAAGAAGTAAGCGTTGGTCATTTGGTAGGATTGACCATAAACTCGGAATCCTTCTGTCTTCTTGGTTTTGATTTTGACGTCTTTGGCTTGCTAGCTGAGGACATGCCATACCTCGACGTAAATGCTTCGTCAGATGATAGGAATCCGGGGGCCGGTGTTCTTGGCCTTTGATTCGTATAGCCAGAGAGAAATCCTGGGGAGTAGGTGTCCAGGGACGTATTCAATTTCGTAGAGAGAATTGATACTAGATGAGGAAGAACGGCTTTTTGATTTTGGTAAAGTGGAAATTGCAAACGTAGAATCGATGGTTGGAGGATTTGGGTTCGAAATAGACATGATGAAGGGAACGTTTTCCAGAACATTCACAACAATCATTCATAAACAATGATTCATTCAATCATAACATGAGTCGAGGCTCTGATACCATAATAGACTATACGAGGGTCGCGGAATGTCGTATTGACTAAGTTAAGGCTCGGGGAATGTCGTATTGACTAGATCGGTTTGACAGACGAGGGTCAGTTCCAAGTAAAGGGAGCTTAACGGGCACTTCCGGCCTCTAAGTGCTCAACCACTGTTAGGAATTCTCAACCCACGACTGTCTTTTGACCATCGTATTGACAGACCACTAGACTCAACTAGAGAAGAGGAGCAGATCGCAACTCATGAATGAAAGAAAGAAATCAAGGCTTATGAAGATGTCGAGAAGTCTGGAAAACTAGAGAGTATTTAGAAACTCATTCTAGAGAGAGAATTCTAGAGAGAGGTTTTATTAGAAAATCTGAGATGATTTCTTACAAGGGGGTGCACACATATTTATAGGTGGGAGATAGTGCGCGCTGACATAAGCGCTTACATCACTTATGCGATTACATCATCGCATACATCACACTTACATCATTATTTACATTACATGGTTTTAAGCACACTCATAATTAAACATAATTAAGTACCTTAAAGATAAGTACTTTAGTGATCGATCTCGAACTCGATGATATGTTTGTCGCAGCATCCATAGTATTCTCCTGTGCACTCATATTCTGGTGTAGGCTCTTCGTAGTCAGTCTGTGACTCTTCATTGATTTCAATGTTGAACATTTTTCCAATTTCATCGATATTCATCGCGTAATCCGGTAGCTGAGCGTCCTGAAAATATTCTGGTGGACAGTCTTGGGACATTGGTTCCTTCTCCTTCTTGATCTCCTTAGTAACTGGTATGTCTTCTATGTTTCGTTTAGACATGGAAAACATAACGTCTTCGTCTAGACTCATCTGGTAATCGATCGGATAGTACGACCAGTTTGGAATGAAAGGAATTGGGAAGGTCTGTCTGGCATTGTTGAGACGGAATGCATGTGTTTGAAAGTCTTCGTAGGCTTTAACGTCATTGAGGTTGAAATCTGGACGAACTCCTCTATGATAGTCATTGTGATGGATAAGAGTGGGTAATGCATGAATTTTGCTGGATTTGGAGTTGATCTGAACAGGACGATGGAAGAAGTAGATCATGTGAGGATTGAAGAACGGATTGAGACCTCCTTGTCTCTTTAGTTTCTTGAATGGTAGGCCTGTTGCTTTTGCCGATTTTCGTAGTTTCCCGCTCCAAACAATCAGAGGTGTGAACCATGTCAAGAATGTGGAGAAGCAATTTCTTCGGTTTTGTACAGCGTTGACGTGCTGGTAAAGCCATTGGATATCAAAGGTGATTCCGATGGTGTAGACTGAGCAGAGGTACCAGAGGAAACACAGAACTTCTTCCGGTATTGATGTATTCTCGATCCTGTAGAGATGTGCGAACGGGTGATGAGGGTGAATACCCATTGGTGCAATGAAGTGGCAGTTGATTCCGTATTTGGACAGGATGATGGATTGGTATTTGAAAATCCTGTGTCGAAGATGCTCATGTAAAGTCCTCTTGTCGATGAGCTGGTGAGCGTCGAGAGGCATGTTTGCGTCGAAGTCATAGTATTTGATTTTCTGAACTTGAGGAAGCTGAGGCATATGCCATCATATGAACTTCTTTAGGAGGGTTTCGGCTGAGCATGTCGGCAATAGTGTTCTTTGCACCCTTTAAATAGAAGGATTCGAAGTCGTACTTCGAAAACCATTCGCTCCAGCGCAATAATTGTTGATGTGGGACCATCTTCTGCTTGCATTGTAACATCTTTGGGAAAGAAGACATATCCATTTCGATGCAAAATTTATGTCCTATCAGATGAAACTCGAATTTCTCGATAGCCTTCTTGACCGCTAGGATTTCTTTGAATGTAGAGTGATAATGCATCTCGGAATCTTTAAAGCGTCCGCTTTTGTATCCACAGATTTGACGTTTACCATTTATTTCTTCGAATAAAATGGCTCCCCAATATTTGTCACTTGCGTCAGTCTGTAGTATTCGTAGGCCTGTAGAGGGAATCTTTAAAGGTGGTAGCTTCTGTATCTCCCTTTTTAGGCTTTTGACTGCTTCGGTTTGTTTGGTAGCCCACGTGGGTGGATTCTTTGTCAACATCTTCTGGAGTGGTCTAGTTATTTGCGAAAGTTGTGGAATAAAGTCGCTGATGTAATTAATTACCCCAAGGAATTGTTGGACTTGTCTCC
Source organism: Eutrema salsugineum (assembly GCF_000478725.1). Classification (NCBI taxonomy): domain Eukaryota; kingdom Viridiplantae; phylum Streptophyta; class Magnoliopsida; order Brassicales; family Brassicaceae; genus Eutrema; species Eutrema salsugineum. The sequence goes on from NW_006256686.1 coordinate 15,287,921, forward strand.
GCGTGAGATTTTCGTCGGGGAAATCGAGGAGTGCTGTAGCTAAATGGGCTTGCGGTGTGAATCTTCCTTCTGTGATTTGCATTCCAAGGAAGTCGATGTTAGGCTGGGCTATTATCATTTTTCGGGCCGAGAGCATAATTCCATATTCTTCAACTATGCCTTGAAATTGTCGGAGAGACCGAATATGCTCTTCTTCGCTTGTCGAGAATTACAGAATATCGTTGATGTATATTAACGCCGTGTGGAGAAGAGGCTTAAATATACGAAGCATCGCTTGCTGAAATAGCGATGGCGCTGTCTTTAATCCGAAAGGTAGAACATTCCATTGGAGATGTCTGTTGGGTAGGCAGAAAGCTGTTTTGTATCTTTCATCAGGATGAACACCAAGTTGCCAGAAACCAGACTTTAAATCAAACTTGGAGAATATGGTGGCTCCTTGTAGGTGTTGAAGGAGTGCCTTCCTGATTGGTAGAGGAAATTTGACGTCTTGTAGATATTGGTTCAGTGGTTTGTAATCAATTACCAGTCTGAGTTTTCCTCTTGCTTGTTCTGCCCGGTTGTTCACATAAAATGCTTTACATGCCCAAGGTGAATTTGTTGATGAGACAACTCCTTGTTTTACTAGTTGGTCACATTCTTCATTTGCTTGTGTCAATAATGTTGGTGGCATGCCTGCGTGACTTGCTTTTGTCGGAGTGGTATGGACATTCTCCTTGAAAGGTAGAGAGAAGAAGAATTCTGAATTCAGCCATAACGGTTTGTCACATTTTTGAAGGAAGTCTGTGTGAGAGTCTGAACATGAGACTATTGCGATCTCTTCTTTGATTTTCTCGAAATCTTGAGCTATGACTCCTTCGACCGTGAATAGACGTGGGATTGTTGTGAAAGCTTTGTAGAAAGCCTTCCATCTCATTCCTCGTGTCTCAATAGATATGTCAAAATTCTTCTTGAGGGTGTGATAGGAATCCCATCCTAATATCAAATCTTTTCCTGGTGCTGAGGATCCAAGCACTTCTGTTTTAATTTGACAGCCTGGGAAAAGTTCGATCGTCACCGGTTTGGACTTGAGTTTGACCGTCAATGAACCCGAATTTGCCACTCGAAATTCTTGTTGATATGGTAGCCACATAGAAGTCGGGAGAATTTTTGGGTTCATTATCGTCGTATATGCTCCTGTGTCGATGAACGCAATTGCATGAACTGGCTTCTCCTTTTGTGATGGATCAAAGATCGTAACTGGCAGATGTGGTGTTTGAATTTCTTCGTTTTGCGGCATACGAGTGATTTTGAAACAGCAGTCGTTATTGACTTCTTCTTCTGAGGAGGAGTCGGATGAGTAGTCATAATCCGAGTATCCACATATCGCATCTTGTTCATCACTATCATAGGATAGTACAGATTCCAGATCGTGATTGTTGAAATCTAGGTCTGGTGCGATCTTTGAGATTGAGCTGATTAGGTACTGCTTCTTTTTCTTTGAATTGTTTGGGCAGTTTTTTGCAAAGTGGCCTTCTTTGCGACATAGGAAACACTTTGTTGTTTTCTTGAAGCTTCGTTTCTTTCTGAAAAATTGCTTGCGTCTGAATTTGTTGAAACGCTTGTGAGACGTTTTTTTGAATCTCCGTGATTTGCTGCGATCTTCACACGAACATGTTTTCTTGGATTTTGAACATTTGATGGATAGGTCTGGTCTTGCACAGATCCTGGATAGTTGCTTTGATTTATCCATGAATTCCATCCAGAACTCCTTTTGCTTGCAGAGTTTGTCCAGTGTTCGGAAGACATATTGCTGTATTTGGCCAATGGAAATATCTTCCACTGTCTGGCCTTGATCTCTGATGTATAGCTTCGTTTGTTGACAGAGGTAGTCATCAATCGAAGATAGATGCACTTGCTTAAGGCTTGGATTGTTGAGACCATTAAGAGCGTAATAACGTCGCGTCTGTCGCTCAAAATGCTTAGCTAGGTCTCTTTTCTTCAATGAGCAGCATTTCGCAG
>NW_006256686.1:15290465-15328378 GCF_000478725.1 Eutrema salsugineum
TTGTTGGTATTCCACGACAATTGGTGGCTGTATACACTTCATATCTTCATCGCTTGAATAGATTTCATGAATATCAGGTACTCGTTTTGGAGCCGATGTTTCGCCTCTTTCGTCGCCTATGGCAAATTGGTTTGGGAGAGATTCTTCATCCGAAGTTGATTCGGAACTGTTAGAATTAGTCTCTGAATAATGACCGATATTTGCAATTGGTGTTGCAATTTGAGAAGGCTGTGTATGCGGCATCTCCGTGGCTGTTTGAGAAGTAGAAGTCTGTCCAATAGTATCTAACAGACTAGCCATAGAGAATTCAATTATACCAATTTCTTTTCCTTTTCCTTTTGAATCTTCCACTGATTCATGGCTTGACGAAGAAGTAAGCGTTGGTCGTTTGGTAGGATTGACCATAAACTCGGAATCCTTCTGTCGTCTTGGTTTTGATTTTGACGCCTTTGGCTTGCTAGCTGAGGACATGCCATATCTCGACGTAAAGGCTTCGTCAGATGATAGGAATCCGGGGGCCGGTGTTCTTGGCCTTTGATTCGTATAGCCGGAGAGAAATCCTGGGGAGTAGGTGCCTTGGTACGTAGGCATTCCACCAAAAGGATAAGAACTCGCAGGATTCTGATTGTAAATCATACTCTCGAGGCTTCTTTGAAGATCTTTTAGCTGGGCTTTGAGACTGGCTGTCTCTGCTTCTTTATGACGGAATTGTGCTGTATTGACCATCATGTTTTGTGCCATAGCCATCATTTCTTGATGAAGATTGTTAAGCCGACCATGGATCTCTGTTATTGAGCTCTGAAGGCTAGTTTGCCTTTTGATGTAATTTTCCGTTAGCTGATCAACCTTGTAATTTATTGTTTTGAGAAGTTGATTTTGAGCGATGGCATTCTCAGTTTGCCAGTTGAGGACCTTTTCTCCTTGGCTTAGTTGATCTGGTCCAGAAGAGTTGATTGCTCGAGTGAGTATCTTCGGGCTATGTGCGATGTTGTCCTTGGTAAAGTCGCTTGAAGGAGGGAAGTCTTCGGTGTTGATCATCATGATTTGATTTTCATCTTTCTTTTCCGAATATTGGACTATAAAGTCGTATCGCCCGTTACCTTCACCGAGAGGACCGACGGTGGGATCTCCTTCTAGATATCTTTTGTAGAGTGGATCTTTTTTCTTTCTTCTCCTTGTGCGAATCTCGTCATCAGATTCGTACATGGCTTCTTCACATGCTGAGCAGGAACAGATATCAAAAAACTGATGTCCGTCTTCATCCTTGAAAGGATATAGAACCGATCCGTCTTGTCCAAAAGAGATTGGTTTGGGATTTTGTTCTTTTGCTGGACTATAGAATTCGCGTTCGTCAATTTGGATAGCAAATTGAGTGAACAGTTGTTTGCGGAATGAGGATGATCTTGGTTTCTCGAACTTGATTTCGGTTGTTCCATCATTTTGTGAATGAAAGCTGACTTCGGAGGATTGAATCGGTGTTTGAATCGCTTGGTGCAGCTTCTCGTAGCTAGTGATCCATGATTCTGGTAATCGGCGGAGCAGCTCTTCGCGAGATATTTGACGAGGGATCTGGATGGAGTTTGGTGCTTGAGATGCTGAAGTGACTTCTAGGTAAAGTGCTTCATCAGAAGAGGGTAGTACGAGATCTAAGGCATGATCTTGTATTCGATAGACTATCTGATGATGAAGGGTTGCCACGACACTTTTTTCTTGCATAGGAGCTCCGGTGAGCTGAAGTTGGACCTTGAGTGTTTTCAGAAGATTTGGATCTTGTAGTGAGACATTAAAGTTTGGAAACAGTGTCACGAATACTGTTCCGGCGTTTAATGTTGTTTGGACTGTTCCGATGCAAGCTTGTTGGTAGGATCTTAGTCTTGAATCGACTAAGGCGATTCTTGCTACAACAGGTAGACCTTTTCGAGCATGTAAGGTCAAACCGATTCGGACTACACCAAAGTGTAGGTGAGTATACCCTTGTTGTTGCCATAACCTAGGAAGGTTCTCCGGTATGTTGAGCGAGATGAATTGCTCTTCTTCGGTTGCTGGGACTTGACAGGATGAGAATTTGCTGGACTGGACATATTCCATGACTTTTCGATTGGAGGATGGCTTGATGAGTTCTCGAACACCTTTAACCGAGAAAGCACTAGGCTTTTTGGCAAAGTATTCATATGGATTAACAAGAGGGAGTGTGGTTTCGGGTAGCTGATCTCCAGGGACGTATTCAATTTCGTAGAGAGAATTGATACTAGATGAGGAAGAACGGCTTTTTGATTTTGGTAAAGTGGAAATTGCAAACGGAGAATCGATGGTTGGAGGATTTGGGTTCGAAATAGACATGATGAAGGGAACGTTTTCCAGAACATTCACAACAATCATTCATAAACAATGATTCATTCAATCATAACATGAGTCGAGGCTCTGATACCATAATAAACTAGACGAGGGTCGCGGAATGTCGTATTGACTAAGCTAAGGCTCGGGGAATGTCGTATTGACTAGATCGGTTTAACAGACGAGGGTCAGTTCCAAGTAAAGGGAGCTTAACGGGCACTTCCGGCCTCTAAGTGCTCAACCACTGTTAGGAATTCTCAACCCACGACTGTCTTTTGACCGTCGTATTGACAGACTACAAGAGCCTCGACTCATGTTATGATTGAATGAATCATTGTGAATCTCCAAAATATTATGATATTGATTTTTTTCTCCATTTGGGTATCCTAGTCCAAAAAATCATTGAAGATTTCTCATAATTTACCTTTTGGCCGGAAAGATCTTCATAGTCATTAAGTAATTTTGCCATCCTCTGGCAGTTCCTTGTATTTGCTCTGCAAAAAAACAATGAATCATCGGCAAATAGTAAGTGAGTCACCATTGGACAAGCTCTTGCTAGTTCATACCTTCAAATTCATCTTTTTCCTCAGCCCTCTTGATGGTTGAATGTGGCCATATGCTGCACCATTAACAAGAACCAAATACGTAACTGATTTGACACAATACATAATCCATATAACCCACTGATCAGCAAAACCCATATATCTCATTGCTTTTTCTAAAAAATTCCATTCAACTCTATCATAGGCTTTACTAATATCAGTTTTAATAGCCATATAGTTCTCTGTACAATCCCGTTTGGACTTCAACGCATGTAGCAGTTCATGTGCCACCAATATATTATCAGATATATTCCTGCATGGTACAAATGCCGCTTGACTTACAGAAATGAGACTCTCCAAGCATTCTTTTAACCGTAAGCACAAACTTTTTGAGATAATTTTGTAACTTACCGTACATAGGCTGATGGGCCGATATTCACCCATTGTACATGCCTCCTTTGTTTTTGGAAGAAGATATATTTGGGTATGATTTACGCCTGGTTCTAGATGCCTTGTGATAAAAAAATTCTTTAACCATCAGACATACATCTTTGCCTATATCATCCCAGAATTGATGATAAAATGCAGCAATATAACCATCGGCTCCAGGAGCTCTATCAGAACCAATCAAGAACACATCAGTCTTTATTTCTTCATCAGTAACTTGTTTAGTTAATAATGAGTTCATTTCAGATGTTACCTTGGTTTGTAGAGTTGGAAATACTGTTGTCGATACAGATGGATTTGTAGTGGTGAATATCTCTTGAAAATATTCTTCAGCGACTTTAGCAATCACCTCATCTTATGTGTTGATAATTGTATGATTTTCTGGAAAGATGATGATTAGTTGCAGGAATGTCGATTTTGCCAAAAACCAAAATACATGCTGCAAACTGGTAGGCGTAAAAGGATACCGTACCAACGTATGTGGTATCTCCCTATAACTGATAGGTTGAAATGGTTTTATCAATCTGAAAGGACAGCTGCATCGATGAGATGGCATGCAGAACATACACAAGTAGATAGAGAAGTTGCTCATCCATCAGATGCAAAGGCATGGAAACACTTCAATATGGTATACTCAGATTTTGCTAAGTTCAAAAGGAATGTCTATCTTGGTCTGTGCACTGATGGTTAGTCCATTTGGTATATCTGGTAGACAATATTCATCATGGCCGGTAATCCTGACCCCTTATAACCTTCCTCCAGATATGTGCATGCAAAGGGAATTTCTTTTCCTTAATATGTTGGTTCCAGGTCCCAATCATCCGAAGCGAGCTCTAGATGTATTTCTGCAGCCACTCATACATGAGTTGAATCAGTTATGGTATACCGGCGTTCGAACATATGACTGTTCAACAGGGAAAATTTTTGCTATGCGGACTGTGCTTATGTGGACAATAAGCGATTTTCCCGCTTATGGTATGCTATCAGGATGGACTACACATGAGAGGTTATCTTTTCTTTATTGTCTTGATCGAACTGATGCGTTTCAGCTAAAACGTGGTAGAAAAACCTGTTGGTTTTATTGTCACCGTAGGTTTTTACCGGATAACCATCCATATCGGAGGAACAAGAGGTTATTTAGGAAGAACAAAAGTGTACATGTCCCTCCACCCGTATATTTAACAGGAGCTGATATTGAAGCGCAAATCGAGCATTGGGGGGCAGAGAAAACAATAACGCATGGGGGAAACTGGCACACTCCTGCAAATATGCCTGAAGGTTATGGAGTTCATCATAATTGGCACAAGAAAAGTATTTTTTGGCAACTACCATATTGGAAAGATCATCTGCTCAGACACAATCTTCATGTCATGCACATTGAGAAAAACTTTTTTGATAACATCATGCATACAGTTATGAACGTGACAGGAAGAACAAAAGACAATGGTAAGTCAAGATTGAACTTGCCTGATTTATGAAACAGAAGTGAGTTGCCTATACTGAGAAACGGGAAAGCACCAGTTCCTGTATTTTGGTTGAGTGCAGATTAGAAGTCAGCATTGTTCAAATGGGTTTCATCTGACGTTAAGTTTCCTGATAGGTGTGTTTCTAATCTTTCTAAATCTGTTGAGAAGGGGGTAAAGTTTGCAGGAATGAAAAGTCATGACTGCCACGTGTTTATGCAACAATTATTTCCATTTGCATTTGCTGAACTCTTGCCCAAAAATGTCCGTGAAGCTGTTGGAGGTAAAATAATTACTACTTAACTACACTCTATTCCTATTATACTTTTTGTACATATTAAAATTTTATCTAATATTATGTATATATGCAGGCATTGATGCTTTTTTCCGGGATCTTAGTACACGAACATTATCAGCTGATGTAATAGCACAACTGGCATCAAATATTCCAATCTTGTTGTGCAATTTGGAAAAGATCTTCCCGCCATCATTTTTTGATGTTATGGAACACCTTCCTGTTCATCTCCCTCATGAAGCAGAGCCTCGTGGACCGGTTCAGTACAGGTGGATGTATCCATTCGAGCGTTTCATGAAGCATCTTAAGGGTAAGGCCAAAAACCTAGCTAAAGTGGAAGGTTCAATTATGGAGGGAAGCTTAACGGAAGAGACTTCGCACTTCACTTCGTACTCATTTGCACCAAAAGTACGAACACACAAAAGAGTTACTCGTCGATATGATGATGGAGGAGTTGGCCAAACATATGCAGTTGAGGGTGTACCTGACATATTCTCGCCAATCGGACGTCTTAGTGGAAAAGTGAAGGAAGTTTGGTGGTCGAATAAAAAATATTATCACAGTGCACATACGTACATCCTCCTAAACTGCAAAGAGTTGTCCTCGTACGAGGTATATTTTTATATATACATATATAAAGAATGCATCCCGGGGGTATCTGAAACTGAAATCAATGATCGTAAAGATCAACACTATGCCCAGTGATTAAAAGCGCAAGTACGTATAAAAAATATATTTTTTTTTTGGTACAGGATATGCATATTTGCAAAATTAAGAAATTAAAGCAAGTTTTTTTGTGATTAGGTGGACCCGAATGATCCGGATGAATATCCAACATGGTCTCATAAGTTACTCCTAGGTCCGATGGCAAAATAATGACAGCCTCCATGTATTTCACTCGGGGCTATGTTTTTCATACATACAGTCACGGTGCAAAGCAGGCGACAACTAACTATGGAGTTTGTGTGAGGGGTGAAATAGGTTTTTATGGAGTTTTGCAAGATATAATTGAAGTGGAGTATCCTGTATTGTTAAGGCTGAAAACTGTTATCTTCAAAGTTTACTGGTTTGATCCAACTGTTGGAAAAGGGGTATGACTAAACAAATTTGGAGTTGTTGACGTGAACAAATCACGACGGTACAACAGGTTTGAGCCATTTATATTAGCTTCTCAAGCGGAACAAGTCATATTTCTGCCATACCCCCGAGTTCGAACAACAGGAATCTCATGGTTAGCAATAGTTAAAGTGGCTCTGAGGGGCAAGATTGTAGGGGTTGAGGATATTCCACTGCAACAGGACACTTGCGTAGATCTTACTGAATCAGATATCGATGAGGAGATTTTCTTAATTGACCCTAAGAACATGCAAGTTGAAGATCTTCCCGATGATACAGAAGAAGAAGGTGAATCTGATGAATTTGATGAAACCAAGGATGATGATGAAGATTTGGCGGAAGACGACGCTGATGGTGATGAAGAACATCGAGATGATGAATGTGATTGATTTTCATGCATGGTTTTCATATATGTTTGTTATTAAATAATTTGTAATTGTATTTGTTTGAATTTTTTTTGATAATTTAAACCATTATGACGATTTTATGACGATTATTCTAAACCCTAAACCCTAAGTGAACCTTTATACCATTTGAATAGTGTATGAGTATTACGATGACTTTACGACGAGTAGTCGTAAATTCGTCGTACTTTTACGATGATTTTACGACGAACTATAAAAAACGTCGTACAATTGTCGTAAAGGTCAAATTCCAATTGTTGAATCTTTTATATCTGATTGGTTTTTAACTATTTCACAAATGTTTTTGATAGATTATTTTATTTTATATGAAAAGTATTCATTCTGATAAAAATCAAAAATTTGAAAAAATCCATACATATTTACAAATTCATGCATGTTTTTGTAAATGTTAAGAAAAAGTTATATATTAGATAGGATGACTGAAATATTTGTTATCTCAATCAACAAATCAGTCATACATGTAAAGTGATGAACTTATTCTAATATGTTAGTTTAAAATCAGCTTTGCATTGTCCTTAGTGCAATATTCCTTTTGAAAGATTTAGGGTTTGATAACTTTTTTAAATAACATCGTAAAACTGTCGTGCAAGCGTTGTAATATTACGACGTTTTTATGACGCTTGTTCATCAAACCGTCGTAAAACCATCGTAATGTTCTTGACGATCATACCTCTGACAGCCACCGGATTGGTTCCAGATCCGAGGTACGAGGGTATAAATGTCTGCGTATAACAACGGTTTGATGAACAAGCGTCGTAAAATTGTCGTAACGCTCAAATGCTGTGAGCATGCCACATGGCTTGTCATACAACTAAATTGTTCTTACATCGTCGTAATGTTACGATGATTTTACGACGATCACAAAATCTATATAAGGGACGTGAGTTTTCTTTCCTTCGTCGCTCTTTTCTCACATATCTCTCTCTCTCTACACACTCCTCTCTCTCTCTCTCTAGCTCTCCCTTCCTCTCTCCCCTCCTTTGTAAGTTTTTTTTCCAGTTTTTTTTAGTTTAATATATATTTCTGTTATTAATTTAAATATTTAAATAGAAATAATTAGGAGAATTAGTTAGGTTTGGAATTTAGATAGACCCGGAATTTAGAAATAAAATAAATCTCTTATATATATAATTACTAATTATATTTAATTTTAATTTGTAGATTATTCAGATGGCTCTCCGCAGCAAGAGGTTCCACTACCAGAACATTGTTGATCCGGAAGGTAGCGTCCCGTCCAACTCAGCTACAGAGTCCGCCATCCCGGCGTCCTCGGGAACATAACCTACGGTTTCGCAAGCGATGGTTGTCCCACCGCCTCCACCGCCTCCACCGCCACCACCTCCAGCAGCACCAGCTCCATCCCCGATCCAGCCTCAACCGTGTGTCTAATATACGGTTGAGGATCTTCTACAGCAACCGGGTCGTAGCAGTATGAAGAAACTCGATCCGGATCGAGCACCGGGGACGTTTTGGTACGATTTTTTGATTTTTTATAAATTTTTTATTAAGATATTTATATTTCTAATTAATTTAAATATCTAATAAATATTATTTACAACTAGGTTTACGACTGACAACCAAGTCGGCCGGAGCGTTGCCAACATCATCAAGGGGTTCTTCGTACAACCCATACCAGCTTTAAGAATCTGGATCAGCCAACTTTTTACACTTGGTTCAAGTGTTTCGCAGTAAGGTCTTTAAAATTATGCATTATATTATTATTTTTATCTTTTAAAATAATTACTAACTCTTTTTTTAGCAAATCTGGCATTGGGAAACTTCCGCACACGAACGTGTGAAGACAGCCTTCAGAGAGAAGGTTAAGTTCCAGCTCAACAACACCGTTTCCGACTGGAAGCGGAAGTGAGAGGTCGACGGCAACAAGGCAAAGCCGGCTCCAATGGCCAATAGCATCTGGGAGGGTCTGGTACACCATTGGTTGACCCCGCACGACCAGACTATTGCCGCCAAGTGTTTCACATCCATGTTTGTTTGTAAATTAAATTAATATTTTGTTTATAATATAATAGTATATTTTTAATTACAAAACTAATAAATTTTTCATTTTCAGGAACGCTGTAGACGATGCGGGAAATCCAAAAAATGTCCCACACACTTCCGGCCATGTTCTTTTTGCCGGGAGACATCTTATGATGGTGAGTTTTTTAATAACAAGTTTTTTTTTCAATTAACCTGTAATTTGTCTTATTAATAATTTCAAACTGATTTTGTAGGTCAAAGAAAACGGGGGAGAACTTCCTCCGATGACGAAGGTCTTCGCCGAGACCCACAAGAAGAAGAATGGCGAATTGATCCTCGGGCTGAGGCAATCTACAACACAGCCTGTGCGAGGATCGATGAGCAGCAGACGCAGCTCACGCAGCAGGCGCCTCCGACGTCTCCCAGAGGTAGCTCGGTCCAGTCCACACCGACCTTGACGTTGGCGAAGATGGACCAGATATTCGAAGAGGTAAGCTTTACTTTATTTTTTCCTACGTAATCTTCAACTTTAGGTGTTTACTTATGTTTTCAACATTTTTCCAGGTTTCCCCTCGAAAGAAGGACAGGGTTTTAGGGAGATCCATCCGTGATACCCCGATCGCTACTGCGACTGGTCATGTCCGGGTAGAGGATCCATTGGTTATCCGCCAAGAGCTCCACCAGATGCGGACACAATACAAGACGAAGATCGACCAGTTGTACGGTCTCTTCGAAATTATGGGCGCCGACAACCCGTTGCTCCAAGCACAGTTGGACAGGTTGCAGGCAGCTGGAGTCCTCGGCGCATCTTCTTCATCCTCTAGGAGGCAACCACCGGTGCAGACGGACGAGGAGATGTTCCGGTCTCTCGGGGTTGATCATCCTAGAGCCGGGGATCAGGTGCGGGAAAACTCCAACCGAAGAGCCGACAAGGAACCTGCGGACCAAAACGGGGAGCAGGACGATGCGGGGATATACGACATTAGTGTAGATTTAAGTCTTTGATAGATTTTCTGTAAATAATGTAATTTTATTATTTTGAATTTTAATAATTTTTATTTATTTTTATATTAACAAAGCATCGTATCATCGTAATATATTTATTATTTATTTAATATATCATCGTAAAATCGTGGTAATATAATATAAAAACTATGCCCCAATTACGATGATATGTTCGTCGTATATTATAAGACGAACATACGTCGGTATTTTACGACGATTTTACGTTGAACATAACAAATTAAAAACGACCCAATTACGACGATATGTTCGTCGTATATTATATGACGCTTATACGTCGGTTATTTATGACAATTAAACGATGGAAAACAAATCGAGGCAAATCGATGTAATTTCGTTGTAAATATTATGACGCTTTTACGACGTCTATTTACGACAATTTTATGATGACTCTTGACCGTCCTAGATTTTACGACGATTGTACAATGAAATGTCGTTTACGACGATGTGTTTACGACGGTTTTGTAACCGTCGCAAGTTCGTCATAATATGGGTTTTACAACGATTTTACAACGGTTTCGGCCGTTGTAGTGCCTCATCATTGTTGTCGTTGTCATTCTCGTCCTGGTTTTGAGCCCCTTATGGGATTATGCAAGCACCTGTATCATGTGTGAGCATGCCACAAGTTTCACAAAATCCTCTCAATCTTTCATATCTGAATTTCACGACCGTGTTGACACCCAACGTGAATTGAAAGTTTCTTTGGAATCGGCATTCCAATTTAACTTAACTCGGACAAACTCCACACATTGATTGCTTCTGGATCAAAATCGACTCCCATCACTTGTTTTGGTGTCCCCACCATTATTCCAGCAATGTGAGTGATGATTTCTTCAGTGAGGAATTGCAGAGGAATGCCTCTTATCAGATCCAAGGCATTCATACCCGGCGTCCAACGTTGAAGCACTGTCATGCGATCGTTGAATGCCCACGGTCCCCCATTGAGGATGGATTGCATGAGTTCTTCAGAGGGAAACACGAATTAACACATCTTTCTCTCGATCAACCGGCTTGACACAATTCCATTGAGACCCCACATCCGTGGGAAGGAGATCAGAATTGCCTGAATATTATGACGCCGAGGGATCAACGGACGGTCCATCAATGAGAATTGGTCGACACACACCGCTTCGTTGCACATCGTCGTCGGAAGAGCCACCGGTTTATCCTGAATTCCCAAATCGATTTCTTGTAGTGCTCTGTGAAGGTTTTCAGCCATTTTGAAAGTTAGATCGCGGAAACAAAATAAGATTTGGTAAGTAAGACTGAAGATATTGTGTGAGTTTAGAATGAATTCTCCAGATCTGATATATAGGCAACGAAATCGACGGTTAACTCCCAATATCACATCGCAGTAAGCCCTATCGCCCACTACGGAGATTGACAAAATTGAAGCGCAACCATCGAGAAACCGTTTAACTTCCACTTCAGAAATGGAGAAAACCGTTCTGGAGAAGAACGATTTGATTGAATCTGAGAATCTACAAGATACCTGAGAAATCCCCACGATCGCCCAAAAAATCGCCTCCATCACTCTTCCCATTTACTCATTTTCTTTTTTTGTTGTTATACCTTGACTCGCTTTAACAAGTGAGTTTTCAATAAATAAATAAATTATGTGGCATCCTTTTAAATCATACAAAAGAAAACATAAGAAGGTTTCGCCATTTAACCATTCTGAAGAAACCCCCTTCTCGAATTGGTGAGAGATACTGAGAAAGAGAGTCCCATGATTTATTAGTAATCTGGTTGATCTAGAGGGAAATCGATTGACCGGTAAGAAAGAAAAAGCGACTCCGAGTTTTAACATACAACTCTACTTTTAGGTTCTCAATTTTCATAAAAAAGGTTATTAGAAATTTTAAGGTTTTGATTTTCAATTTTTTATTGTTTTTAAATTCAAACATAAAAATTTGTGTGTGAAAGAAATTCTATGTTCGTCTTTTTCAGTAATGATTTGGATGCATGTTCCACATATATCACGGTGGAAATTTGAAAATTATGAAGACGACACAGTCTACTATTACACTGGTGGATCTGTGCACTAACTTCTTACACTGACGGAATCGAAATCAGTGTAAGAAGTATTGATATAAGATTCAGAGATTAAGCTTATAACGTTTGATTGATGGGAAGCAACAAGCTGGCGGTCACTCTCTCTTGCTGTTCAAGTGATGGATGCACAAATAGATATGTGTTCAAACGAGGTAGTGATCGCTCTCATGTTGGATTGATGGTGGATGGAAGAACGCTAGTCAAGCGTGTAAAATCTCTTGAACTTAGTCTTAAAGAATCTCACACAAAAGACATAGATTCAAATGATAAAAATGCCAGAAACTATCTCAAGTATTTATTATTTTTTTTTTTGGTTAGAAAACTACACAAACTTTTTGCATTGCTAGAAATTAACACAAACTATTTTTCTGACATATAAAAGTACCCCAAACATTTTATAATTATAGTTTCCACCCCCTAATTTTACGGCCGGTATAAATAAAACAATTAACTGCTGTCAATGTTAATCACGAAAAATTTCGTAAAAATACTTCAACTATTTTTGTTTTGGCAGAAAACTACACAAACTATTTTTGTTTTGGCAGAAAACTACACAAACTTTTTCTGTTGCCTAAAAAATACCTAACCTAATTTAATAAGTGCTATTTAATACACCATGTTCATACATTTCCAGTTCATATCGTTTCTTCACTACTGCTGACGGCTTAAACGGAATTGTTAACCGATGTTAATTTTGATTAACACGTGATTAATTGGTGACTATGGAAATTAATTATTACTTTTTGATTATTCAGAAAAACCGATTTGAGATAAAAAAATACCAGATTTTGTATTATTTTTGACACACTAATCTTTATTTTTCTTCTCAATATTGACAACCTATGTAGATATCTTACATGCCCGTAGCTTGCTTATCTATAGGCCATTGACATTTTGTCTACCTGAGCTCACCTGACTACAGAGATTGGTGTTTTATCGACTTAAAGTCGATTTGGGAAAATCTATATGTATAATCCGCAGGTAACTGCAGATTTTTACAGTTACAATTAATCCCATATTAATTAAGATCAACAACAGTTAACAATTTTGTTTAAGCCGTTAACGGTAGTGAGAAAATCAGAAGAAATAGAAAAGTATGAATATGGTGTATTAAATTGCATCTAAAATTATGTTAGATATTTTTTAGGCAACGAAAAAAGTTTGTGTAATTTTCTGGTGAAACAAAAATAGTTCGAGGTATTTTAACAGAATTTTTGAATTTAAAATGAAAAACAGTTTTTTTTTTAATGCCGTTAACAGCCATGATATCAGTATTTAGTGTATCTGGCAAAAATTAAACACATGAGGTATTTGCCTTTTTTTCTGATTCAAATGTTTACCAATTAAAAAAAATCTCACTAACTTAGACAAGCAAAAAAAAGTCTAAAGTTTAGAAAAAAAAACTCTCTTTTCTTTTTGTTCCAAAACTCTATGTATAAAAATGAATTCAAAGAGAGCTTTTATAAGCTCATACAAGATCAGACCATTTAAATTTAAAAACTAATAAATAGGAGATTAAAAGTTATAATAATTAATGTTAAAAATATATTCATGTTGAATTATTGTTAAAAATAAAATAGAAAATAATTTTAAAATTTTAAACGTAGAGGACCTTATAAGCAATTAATACTAAAAAATAAAATAAAATATATTTGGATTATTTATTTTAGAGTCAGATATAGAGATGACCATTAGAGCAAACTCTTTCTCTATTTTTAGAAAACTCTATATTTAGAGCAAAAAATAGAGCCAACAATTGGAGATGCTCTAAGATATACAAAGTAAATAAGAAATTAACAAATTAATGTTGATGAGCTTTTTTGTCTTAATCATTGGGTGATTGATTATTTGATTGACGAGCTTTTGGTCTTGAAAAATATCTCTTTTCTTTTTGTTCCAAAACTCTATGTATAAAAAATGAATTCAAAGAGAGCTTTTATAAGCTCATACAAGGTCAGACCATTTAATTTAAAACTAATAAATAGGAGATTAAAAATTATAATAATTAATGTTAAAAATATGTTCATATTGAATTATTGTTAAAAAAAATAGATAGAATTTTAAAATTTTAAATGTAGAGGGCCTTATAAGCAATTAATACTAAAAATAAAATATAATATATTTGGATTATTTATTTTTAGAGTCAGATATAGAGATGACCATTAGAGTAAATTCCTTCTCTATTTCTAGAGAACTCTATATTTAGAGCCAAAATAGAGCCAACCATTGGGGATGCTCTAAGATATACAAAATAAATGAGAAATTAACAAATTAATTTTGATGAGCTTTTTTTTCTTGATCATTGGGTTATTGATTATTTGATTGACTAGTTTTTGGTCTTGAAAATATTCTAATTAATGTTGCTAGGTGGTTGACCATTATTTTATATGAAGACGAATTTAGACGCCTTTTTGTATTGATTAGGGAGCTTCTATAGGGAAAACGGCCAATTCATACCCGGATTGTTCCAAATGATGTCCAATTTTATACCCAAATTCTACAAAATTAGAATATTTATTCATTCTACTTTTTAAAGGCGAAAACCAACACTCCGTTAGTCAAACTTATAAAATCGTTAATGGTGATGAGTCATTTTCCACGTATGCTTCCTAGTTGGCATCCAGAATGACAAAATAGCGTTGGTTGGTGAAATTTTATTTTTTTTTGAAAAAAGTATCTCACACTCGCATATTTCGTGCCAACTGGGAAGCACATGTGGCAGATGATTCATTGCCATTAATAATTTTACAGGTTTGACTAACAGAGTGTTGGTCAATGTTTGTTTTCGACAAAAAAGTAGTATGGATATGAATATTCCAATTTTGTAGAATCTGGGTATGAAATTAGACACTTAAATTTTGCATCATTTGGAACAGATCGAGCCTGAATTAGCCGTTTTTCCAACTTCTACATGTTTGAATGATTATTGAACAATCTTCTTTTTGAAGTAGAAATATTTCATAGATATTTGACGTCTTTGAAAGCATCTCCTTGCTCTAGAGTATCCAGAATTTGAATTTGGGAAAGCTCGTGATCTGATGAATAAAGAAATGTCTTTCTTTGGCCTTGTGAACGTCTATACACGTATCTTCTCATCTTGGACCAAATCTTTTTGATGAGATTAATTCTGATTTTAGATTTGCATCAAGTATACTTTAAAAGGTGGTTGGAAGATTCAGTTCACACGATGAGGGACCATAATATATGAGGCTAAGTGTGTGATATATTCATAATTTGCATCATTTAGGTTGCATAATTCATTCCAAATCATGTTTTATTCCATGCATTTTAGGTCCTTAGGGTTTGTTTTAGAACTTAGGAGATGCATTAGGTCCCAGTGAGTCTTTGCATGTTTTGAGTGTTTATCAGGTGTATTTGGAGCTGAAAAGATGAATCCAGGAGGTGGAATGGTGATCAAGGCTTGAAAAATGGTGAACTTGTGTCTTTGGAGGTTATCGGCCATTCTCGCGTACCAGGAAGGTTTTTACCGGCTATTTTCATGTACCGCGGGTAGACCGTATCGGCCAAAACGCGTACCGCGAGTGGATTGTATCGGCCAAAATCTCCGAGCGCAGACACGTTTCCGAAATCGCCTGTCCGGGGAACCTTCCGGTCCGATTCAGCTGGCGGGTGCTTCATCAAAGTTGGAGAAGATTGGATCACAGTTCCATAGCAAGTGGAATCATGGAATTCGGACGCGTGAGAAGAGAGTTAAGCTCGTCGGAAGAAATCCCTGTCTCGCTGCTGTTTTGGACCAAGCCGATGAGCTCTGAAAAATGCGAAGGACGGTGTACTTCCAGGCCGATTCAGTTTCCGGAACTTTCATGAGAATCAGATACATTTGAGTCGTTTTTCCAGAACGTCCAAGATCATTCAATTCTAAGCTATGATCAGGAAGATACGGTCTCCGGAATGGACACATGTCTAGACGCCTCTCTCTGTTCGTGTAAATGCACTGCAAAGATGTGCCCTCCAGGAAGCCTTCCACTTCCCGAGCACCGAAACTTCCTTCACCAAATTTGGAGATAAATGAGTCATCTGTCGTCTGCAACCGGAATCACTCAATTCGGAAAAGTATCGTAGAAGTTACACTCTCCGGAATGCGAAGTGGTCCAAGCTGCTCTGAATGCTGCGAGATGGTCTTGCGACTTGGTTAACCCGCAGGCCTGAAGATGAATGCCTGAAAGCTGATGCTGCGAGTTGAGAAGTGCGGGTAAGCTATCACTGGATGAGTTCTGAGGCTCCCGAGCAAGAGAAATGCTAAGTCCACAATCGTTCGACTTAGGCATGCGAGTTAGCCGCGCCTGGAACTAAGCCGCATGATCACTCGCAAATCACTCCGACTTGAGCCTGCGACCTGTGTGCAATGGAAACCAACCCGCACATATGCACATTCCCCAGAAACCGCCTTGGTCCTGCGAGTTGAAGAAGAAGAAGATCAAGCCGCAGCAATACTCGCAAAACACTCTTACTTGAGCGTGCGGCTAAGACAAGACGATTTAAGTCTCACAAGACAGGTTCTTCATCTACTGCGACTTAGTCATGCTACCTGGGAGATACTGGACCAACCCGCAGGACTTCCACCTTATCCATTAAAGCCGGTTCAGGACCTGGTTTGTTCCGGGCTGACCCGGTTCATTTTTAGAGAGATATAAATACTTTTTAGGGTTTTTTGTGAGAGAACTAAGCTTTATTCCCTTTGTCTCTTGCCTCTTTTGTGAAAAGACTCCACTAAGAAGAGAAATATCGATTATTGAGTGTTTAATCAAGAGAGTTTAAGAGATTTTTGTGTTTAAAGCTGCTTTCTTCTAAATCTATCATCCATCTCTCCATCTACACACTTCTAATCATGATTAACAACACATCTTGCAAAGGATCTAGTGTGTTGATCATGATTAGTGAGTAATCTCCATATTAAAGTCTTAGATATGTAGATTAGGGTGCTTAAGTGGTAGATTAGTGAGCTTAGGGGTTAGATCATGCATATTCCATTCTCTACAACTTGTTCTCTATGCTAGATCCATACAAATCATATGTGGTCTAGATTCTGGGTATTTCATGCACCAAAAGTGTTTGATGAAATGCCTGAACCAAGGTTGTTAGAGGTTTAGTGTTATTCATCATGGGAATGATTGTTTATATGCTTAAAAGACAGATTAAACTGATTCTTAATGCTTGCTAGCTCATGTTTCACTGATGATGATTGGGTTAGAAACTGTTTTAGCATAGGAGTTAATACCTTCATGAGAGGATTAACTTAATTAAAGATGTTTATGTTGAATGGTTTGCTTGATCATATGATTCATTAGCTCATTAGTTTATCACTGAAGGCACCCTAATCCACTATCATGTCTAAGACCTTTCTCATCATCATACATACATTCTCATCACTTGTCATTTACTTAGTTCTTTGTTTGATCACTTCTTTAGTCATTAATCTTGTTTTAAGTTTGTAGTTCTCATTAATTAATCAAAACCACTCTTGTTTGCTTGAATTAAGAACTTGATCACATAGTTTAGTGTCTAACACCACATCTGGATTGATAAACCCCTTGTACTACAAGACAGGGGATTGATAACCTCTACAACGAGCCTTGAAAACTCTTAGTTATCAATTGGCGCCGTTGCCAAATTGTGGTTGTTTAGCATTAAGCTCTGATCTGTTCTTGAGATCAAGTGCTTATTTTCTTGTTTTTACTGATTACTTTCTAGTTCTGTTTGTGATTTCAGGTGTATGAACACCAGGTCTAGATCAAGAAGCTGTGGTCCACCTTTCCCTCTCAACGACAACATCAATCTTTTGGTACCAAGGAGGAGAAGGGACAGGCGTGGAAGACAAGTTGATCAGGCTGACATGGAAGAACAAAGAGAGCACGTGGTGGATATAGAACAACCGGTTCAGGAGAAACAGGCTCAGGATAATGGAGCTGGTAATGGAGTTGGTCAAGGGTTGAATCAGGGTAATGTTCATCAGGAACAGGTGCATCACCAACAAGATTATGTCCACCAGGGACAAGCTCAAGCTCATCAACAGAGGCATCAGGCCAATGTTCAGCAAAGACAACATGTGCACCACCAACCACACCCTTTCCAACAACAGCAAAGGAGATATGAGCAACCCCAAGTCTATGTTGGAGAGAATGATAGGGCCAATGCTCATCAGTATGGAGCTGGTATTCAGGCACCACCTGTGCAAAACAACAACTTTGAAGTGAAGGCATCATTGCTGAATATGGTCCAAAACTCAAAGTTCCATGGGTTAGCAATGGAAGATCCCTTGGAACACTTGGATCAATTTGATAAGGTGTGTGATCTGACAAAGATAAATGGAGGTTCAGAAGACAGCTTTAAGCTAAGACTATTCCCATTCAGTCTTGGTGACAAAGCTCATCAATGGGAGAAGAATCTTCCAAGAGGCTCCATTCAAACTTGGGAGCAATGCAAGCAAGCTTTTCTATCTAAGTTCTTCTCCACCTCAAGAACTGCAAAACTGAGAAACCAAATCTCTAGCTTCACTCAGCACAGCAATGAAAGTTTTGGTGAAGCATATGAGAGATTCAGGAGCTACACAAACCAATGCCCACACCATGGGTTTAATGAGGCTTCTCTTCTCAGCACACTTTATAGAGGAGCTCTTCCTAAGATTAGAAACCAGCTGGATACTGCTTCCAATGGGAACTTTCTGGGTAAAGAGATACATGCTGCTTTAGAGCTAGTGGAGAACTTAGCATTGAGCAATGATACTTATGGTGAAGACTATGACAGATCAAATAGATCTGAAGGTTCAAGCTCAGAACAGAGGCTCAGCAGAGAAGTAAAGGAGTTGAGAAGTGAATTAGACAAGCTGAAATTCACCACTCGGAAGCCATTGCATTTTGTTGGAGAATATGAGGAACCTTCTCAAATCTTTGAGAACATAAGTGAAGAAGATCTTACCCAAGAGGAGCTTATAGATATCAGTATGGTAATGCCAATCCAAACCTTTCTTACAGGAACACCAATGTAGCAAACCCACAAGACCAGGTGTATCCCAATTCTCAAGCTCCACAGAACTTTGTTCCCAAGAACAACTTTCAAGGAACATTCCAACCCAAGAATCAGTTTGGTCAGAATCAGGTTTTGGTCAGCAACAGCAACCATTTCAAGGTCCTAGTTTCAGTTCACAGCAGCAAAAGGCACCACCCGGGTTTGGTCCACCACAGTTCCAACAGCAAGCGCCTGTTCAACAACAGTTTCAGCCACCAACGGTTCAACAGCAGCCACAGATGGGTACATATATGGTTGGTATTCTGCAACAACTACTTCAGGGTCAACAGATCTTTGCAAGCCAGAATGCAGCCATGCAGCAGGAAATCAAGGAACTGAAGCAGAACCAGGCCTCAAGCTCAAGGAACCAAGGTCACCTACCTGGAAAACCAGAACCCAACCCCAAGGAATATGCCAAGGCCATTACACTGAGGAGTGGAAAGGAGTTACCTGGTATTGAGAACAACAATGTTATCATTGAGGACAATGATCAAACTGAGGGGGAGGCAGCCTTAAAAGATGATCAAGTTGCTGAGAAACCAAGGACAGAAAAGAGTAAAGAGGTAGAAAAGGAACCAGAACCAGAGAAGAAATATGTACCACCACCTCCATACCAACCCAAGCTCCCATTTCCAGGGAGATTTAAGAAGAAACTAGTGGACAAGGCAAGAGCTGTATTTGAGAAGGCACTCAATGAGACACCACTCACTATGCCTCTCATTGATGCATTCTTAATGTTGCCAAAGATGGGGAAGTTCTTGAAGGATGCCATTCTGAACAAGACAAAAGAGCTTCAAGGCATGGTGGTACTAAGTCATGAATGCAGTGCTATTATTCAGAAGAAGTCCATTCCAAGGAAGTTAACTGATCCAGGGAGTTTCACACTCCCTTGTGCCATTGGACCTGTTCTATTCTCTGGATGTCTTTGTGATCTAGGAGCATCAGTCAGCTTGATGCCATTCTCCATAGCAAAGAAGCTGGGCTTTAGAGTCTTCAAACCTGCAATGATTTCTCTTATCCTTGCAGATAGATCAGTTAAATTGCCTGTTGGTATGTTGGAAGATCTACTTGTCAAGATTGGTGGTTTTGAGGTTCCAACAGATTTTGTTGTGCTGGAAATGGATGAGGAACCAGTAGATCCTCTTATCTTGGGCAGGCCATTCTTGGCAACTGAAGGAGCTATTATTGACGTGAGAGGTGGGATAATAGAGCTTCAACTTGGGTCTGAAAAGCTCAAGTTTGATGTGAATGAGATAATGAAGAAACCCACCATTGAAGGTCAATGTTTCTATGTGGAGACAATGGATCAGTTGGCTGATGAGTTGCTAGAGGAGCTGAACACTGAGGATCCTCTTCAAGCTGCTCTAACTCAAGAACAAGGAGACAATGGGCTCTTAGCTGAAGCAAGTGAAGGGTACAAGTTGTATTTGGACAATGCTAGAGAGCTGGGTCCTGAGACGAGGTTTTTGGAACTGGAACAAAGTGGCTCTGAGGTCTTGGCTATCAAAGGATCAGACACCAGCCAAAGCAGCTTGGACCAGGATTGGAGTGAGGCTGATGCACCCCCTGTTGAGCTCAAGCCTCTACCAACAGGGCTCAGGGATGCTTTCTTGGGCTTAAACTCCACATATCCAGTAATAATCAATGATAGCCTATTAGAGGATCAAGAGAGTGCATTGATTAGTGAGATAAGAAAGTTCAGGAGAGCCATAGGGTATTCTTTGGCTGATATTAGAGGGATCTCTCCTGACATTTGCACCCATAGGATCCACCTAGAGGACCAATCTATGTCCTCTATTGAGCATCAACGACGACTTAACCCCAACCTTAAGGAAGTGGTTAAGAAGGAGATACTAAAACTTCTTGAGGCAGGGATAATTTACCCAATCTCTGACTCAAGATGGGTGTCTCCTGTTCATGTTGTGCCCAAGAAGGGTGGGATCACAGTGGTTAAAAACGAGAAGGATGAGCTGATAGCTACTAGGACTGTCACAGGACACAGAATGTGTATAGACTATAGAAAGCTCAATGCAGCCTCTAGGAAGGATCATTTTCCTTTACCTTTCATTGATCAGATGTTAGAGAGGCTTGCAAACCACCCCTTCTTTTGTTTTCTCGATGGGTACTCGGGGTTCTTCCAAATTCCCATAGACCCCCGAGATCAAGAGAAAACAACATTCACATGCCCTTATGGCACATTTGCATACAGGCGCATGCCTTTTTGTCTCTGTAATGCCCCTGCCACATTTCAACGTTGCATGATGCATATCTTCTCTGACATCATTGAAGAGAAAGTGGAGGTGTTCATGGATGACTTTAGTGTCTATGGCTTCTCCTTCTCGGATTGTCTCTCTAATTTGTCACAGGTCTTGGAGAGATGTGAGCAGCATAACTTGGTGTTGAACTGGGAGAAATGCCACTTCATGGTGCAGGAAGGAATAGTTCTTGGGCACAAGATATCTGAGAAAGGCATAGAGGTTGACAGAGCTAAGGTGGAAGTGATGGTGAACCTGCAAACTCCCACTTCAGTCAAAGGGATAAGGAGTTTCCTTGGGCATGCAGGGTTTTATAGAAGATTCATCAAAGACTTCTCAAGAATTGCCAGGCCCTTGACAAGGCTGTTGTGTAAAGAAGTGGATTTCATCTTTGATGCTGAATGTGAAGAGGCCTTCAAGATGATCAAGGATGCATTAGTCAGTGCACCAATTGTTCAAGCCCCAGACTGGTCCCTTCCTTTTGAGGTTATGACAGATGCATCTGATTTTGAAGTTGGAGCAGTTCTTGGCCAGAAGAAAGATAAGAAGCTTCATGTCATCTACTATGCTAGTAGAACACTTGACTCTGCACAAGAGAAGTATGCTACTGATATGTTCATAATTTGCATCATTTAGGTTGCATAAATCATTCCAAATCATGTTTTATTTCATGCATTTTAGGTCCTTAGGGTTTGTTTTAGAACTTAGGAGATGCATTAGGTCCCAATGAGTCTTTGCATGTTTTGAGTGTCTATCAGGTGAATATGGAGCTGAAAAGATGAATCCAGGAGGTGGAATGGTGAGCAAAGAGTGAAAAAGTGGAAAAATTGGGTCTTGGGAGATTTTCGGCCATTCTCGCTGGCCAGGAAGGTTTCACCGGCCATTTTCATGTACCGCGGGAAGCTTTACCGGCCATTTCCATGTACCGCGAATGAAGTGTATCGGCCAAAATCTTCGGGTGTGAACGAGTCTCAGAAATCGCCTGTCCGGGGGGCCTTCCGGTCCGATTCAGACGGCGGGTCCTTCATAGAAGTTGGAGAGCATTAGAGCACGGTCTCATAGCAAGTGGAATCGTGGAATTCGGACGCGTGAGCAGAGAGATAAGCTCGTCGGAAGGAACCCCTGTCTCGCAGGTATTCCGGACCGAGCAAATCAGTTTTGAAGGATGCGAAGGACGGTGCACTTCCAGGCCGATTCAGTTTCCGAGGCCTTCATGAGAATCAGAGACATTTGAGTCTTCTTTCCAGAACATCCGAGATCAATCAATTCGGAGCTTTGAGCAGAAAGATACGGTCTCCGGAATGGACACATGTCTAGGCGCCTCTCTCTGGTCGTGTAAATGCGCTTCAAAGATGTGCCCTCCAGGAAACCTTACACTTCCCAAGCACTGAAACTTCCTTCATCAAAGTTGGAGATAAATGAGTTCTCTGTCTTCTTCAACCGGAATTACTCAATTCGGACAGGTCTCCAGGAAGTTACACTCTCCGGAATGAGAGATGGTCCAGACAGCCCAGGATGACTAAGTTAAACATGCCGCGATTTCAATGCCACGGTCCACACTTGGCCGTGGCAACTTTTGTGCACCCTCGGCCAATGACACGATCTTCATGCCACGGTGTGAGGCTTGACCGTGGCAAACACACACTTGGCTGAGAGGAACTTAGCAACCGTTCGGCGATTGACACGGCCTAAATGCCACGGTGTGAGGCTTGGCCGTGGCAACATCTTGCAACCTTCGGCGATTGGCACGAGCTTAATGCCACGGTCTGGGACTTGACCGTGGCAAATGAACAAGTGGCTGGAGATAACTTCTACACAGTTTCGGCTTTTGACACGATCTCAATGCCACGGCCTGAGACTTGGCCGTGGCAAGCATATACTTGGCTGGGAAGGACTTCACATGCATGCGGGTTTTGGCACGGTCTGAATGCCACGGTCTGGGGGCTTGACCGTGGCAACCTTTACACATCTTCGGCGTTTGACACGGTTAACTTGCCATGAGTCCCAGATGAAGCTTGATCAGACCGTGGCATCAAAATGAACCTAGAACACAATGAAGTCTTTGACACGGTCAGGAATGCCACGGTCACACCAAGGACACACCAGACCGTGGCAAACCCTTCTTTGCCCATCAAGGCCGGGTCAGTACCCGGTTTGTTCCGGGTTGACCTGGTTCGCCCAAGCCTCCTTTAAAAGGTTTTTAGACCTAATTTGTAGAGGACACTTAATCTACTTTTAGTCTTCTTTTCCCCTTTTGTGAAAAACCGACTGAATACACTTTGTTTTAGAGAGTTTAAAATCGATTTGCAGTTTATTTCCTTCTTGTTCATCATTTCTTATCATCAAAATCAACTTCTAATCATGATTAACAACACATCTTGCAAAGGATCTAGTGTGTTGATCATGATTAGTGAGTAGTTACCTAAATGAGGTTCTAGATGTGTAGGTTAGGGTGCTAAAGTGTTAGATTAGGAGTGCTTAGGGCTAGATTCATTGATTCATTTCTCTAAACAACTGTTCTCTATGCTAGATCCTTGATAATCACTTGAGATCTAGATTCTGGGAATTTCATGCACCAAAAGTGTTTGATGAAATTCCTGAAAGAGTTGTGTTAGAGGTTTAAGCAATTTTTTTCATCATGGGAATGATTTGTTAAATGCTTGAATGATCATTGAGAACTGTTTATTAATGCATATTGATTCGTATTTCACAAATGGGAATTTGGTTTGAAAATGGATTAGTATAGGGGTTAATACCTTCATGAGAGGATTAACCTAGATTAGAGTTCTTAATCATTTGAATCATGTCTCATCATTGTCATTAGCATTTCTAGTTTAACACCAAAGCACCCTAACCAACTATCATGTCCAGAATCTCATGCCTCCATCATATCATATTCATATCATTTGTCATTGTCATTAGTCTTTAATCCTGTTATGTTTATAGTTATCTCTAGATTAATCAAAACCCACTCTTGTTTGCTTGAATTAAGAACTTGATCATATAGCTTAGTGTCTAACACCACATCTGGATTGATAAACCTCTTTGTGCTACATTGACAAGGGGATTGATAGCCCTGAGACCCTAAAAAGTCTTGTCTATCAATTGGCGCCGTTGCCAAATTGTGGTTTGATTAGCATTAAGCTCTGATCTTTTCTTGAGATCAAGTGCTTACTTTCTTGTTTTTACTGATTCCTTTCAAGTTCTGTTTGTGATTTCAGGTGTATGAACACCAGGTCTAGATCAAGAAGCTGTGGTCCTCCTTTTCCTCTAAACGACAACATCAACCTTTTGGTACCAAGGAGGAGAAGAGACAGACGTGGTAGACAAATTGATCAGACTGAGATGGCAGAACAAGAAGATCACGTGGTAGATATAGAACAACCAGTTCAGGAGCAACAGGCTCAAGGTCATGGAGCTGGTATTGGAGTTGGTCAAAGACTTCACCAGGGTAATGTTCAGCAGGAACAGGTGCACCATCAACAAGCTTATGTCCACCAGGGACAAGCTCAAGCTCATCAACAGAGGCATCAGGCCAATGTTCAGCAAATACACCAGGTGCACCACCAACCCCACCTTTTCCAACCACAGCAAAGGAGATATGAGCAACCCCAAGTCTATGTTGGAGAGAATGACAGGGCCAATGCTCATCAGTATGGAGCTGGTATTCAGGCACCACCTGTGCAAAACAACAACTTTGAAGTGAAAGCATCATTGCTGAATATGGTCCAGAACTCAAAGTTCCATGGGTTAGCAATGGAAGATCCCTTGGAACACTTGGACCAGTTTGATAAGGTGTGTGATCTGACCAAGATAAATGGAGTTTCAGAAGACAGCTTCAAGCTAAGACTATTTCCATTCAGTCTTGGTGATAAAGCTCATCAATGGGAGAAGAATCTTCCAAGAGGCTCCATTCAAACCTGGGAGCAATGCAAGCAAGCCTTCTTATCTAAGTTCTTCTCCACCTCAAGAACTGCAAAACTGAGGAACCAAATCTCTAGCTTCACTCAGCACAGCAATGAAAGTTTTGGTGAAGCATATGAGAGATTCAGGAGCTACACAAACCAATGCCCACACCATGGGTTTAGTGAGGCTTCTCTTCTCAGCACACTGTATAGGGGAGCTCTTCCCAAGATTAGAAACCAGCTGGATACTGCTTCCAATGGGAACTTTCTGGGTAAAGAGATACATGCTGCTTTAGAGCTAGTGGAGAACTTAGCATTGAGCAATGATACTTATGGTGAAGACTATGACAGATCAAATAGGTCTGAAGGTTCAAGCTCAGAACAGAGGCTCACCAGAGAAGTTAAGGAGTTGAGGAGTGAATTGGACAAGCTGAAATTCACCACTCAGAAGCCAATGCATTTTGTTGGAGAGTATGAAGAACCTTCTCAAATTTTTGAGAACATAAGTGAAGAAGGTCTTACCCAAGAGGAGCTCAACTACATTGGGAATCAGAGGTTCCAAAGATATCAGTATGGTAATGCCAATCTAAACCTCTCTTACAGGAACACCAATGTAGCTAACCCACAAGACCAGGTCTATCCCAATTCTCAAGCTCCAAAGAACTTTGTTCCCAAGAACAACTTTCAAGGGTCATTCCAACCCAAGAATCAATTTGGTCAGAATCAGAGTTTTGGTCAGCAACAGCAACCATTTCAGGGCACTGGTTATAATTCACAGCAGCCAAAGGCACCACCAGGGTTTGGTCCACCACAGTTCCAACAGCAGGCGCCGGTTCAACAACAGTTTCAGCCACCAATGGTTCAACAGCAGCCACAGATGGGTACAGATATGGTTGGTATTCTGCAACAACTACTTCAGGGTCAACAGACTATGCAGCAGGAAATCAAGGAACTGAAGCAAAACCAGGCATCAAGCTCAAGGAACCAAGGTCACCTACCTGGAAAACCAGAACCCAACCCCAAGGAATATGCCAAAGCCATTACACTGAGGAGTGGCAAGGAGTTACCTGGTATTGAGAACAACAAAGTGATCATTGAGGACAATGATCAACCTGAGGGGGAGGCAGCCTTAAAGGATGATCAAGTTGCTGAGAAACCAAGGACAGAAAAGGGTAAAGAGGTAGCAAAGGAACCAGAACCAGAGAAGAAGTATGTGCCACCACCTCCATACCAACCCAAGCTCCCATTTCCAGGGAGATTTAAGAAGCAACTAGTGAACAAGGCAAGAGCTGTATTTGAGAAGGCACTCAAAGAGACACCACTCACAATGCCTCTCATTGATGCATTCTTAATGATGCCAAAGATGGGGAAGTTCTTGAAGGATGCAATTCTGAACAAGACAAAAGAGCTTCAAGGCATGGTAGTACTAAGTCATGAATGCAGTGCTATCATTCAGAAGAAGTCCATTCCAAGGAAGTTAACTGATCCAGGGAGCTTCACACTCCCTTGTGCCATTGGACCTCTTCTATTCTCTGGATGTCTTTGTGATTTAGGAGCATCAGTCAGCTTGATGCCATTCTCCATAGCAAAGAAGCTGGGCTTTAGAGTTTTCAAACCTTCAAGGATTTCTCTTATCCTTGCAGATAGATCAGTTAGATTGCCTGTTGGTATGTTGGAAGATCTACCTGTCAAGATAGGTGGTTTTGAGGTTCCAACAGATTTTGTTGTGCTGGAAATGGATGAGGAACCAGTAGATCCTCTCATCTTGGGCAGGCCATTCTTAGCCACTGCAGGAGCTATTATTGATGTGAGAGGTGGGATAATAGAGCTTCAACTTGGGTCTGAAAGGCTCAAGTTTGATGTGAATGAGATGATGAAGAAACCCACCATTGAAGGTCAATGTTTCTATGTGGAGACAATGGACCAGTTGGCTGATGAGTTGCTTGAGGAACTGAACACTGAGGATCCTCTTCAAGCTGCTCTAACTCAAGAACAAGGAGAGAATGAGCTCTTGGCTGAAGCAAGTGAAGGGTATAAGCTGTATCTGGACAATGCAAGAGAGCTGGGTCCTGAAACAAGGTTTTTGGAGCTGGAACAAAGAGGCTCTGAAGTCTTTGCTATCAAGGAATCAGTCACCAGCCAAAGCAACCTGGACCAGGACTGGAATGAGGCGGATGCACCCTCTGTTGAGCTCAAGCCTCTACCAACAGGGCTCAGGTATGCATTCTTAGGCCTAAACTCTACTTTTCCCGTGATCATAAATGATAACTTGCTGGAGCATGAGGAACGTGCATTACTTAGTGAAATAAGGAAATTCAGGAGAGCCATAGGGTATTCCTTGGCAGATATTAGAGGAATCTCTCCTGATATATGCACCCACAGGATCCACCTGGAGGACCAAGCCATGTCCTCTATTGAGCACCAACGTAGACTTAACCCCAACCTTAGGGAAGTGGTTAAAAAGGAGATACTAAAGCTTCTTGAGGCGGGGATAATTTACCCAATCTCTGACTCAAGATGGGTATCTCCTGTTCACGTTGTGCCCAAGAAAGGTGGGATCACAGTGGTGAAAAACGATAAGGATGAACTCATAGCTCAAAGAACCATAACTGGCCATCGCATGTGCATTGACTATAGGAAATTGAATTCTGCTTCTAGAAAAGATCATTTCCCTTTACCATTCATTGATCAAATGCTTGAAAGGTTAGCTAATCATCCTTATTTTTGTTTTCTCGATGGGTACTCTGGATTTTTTCAAATTCCCATAGATCCAAGAGATCAAGAGAAAACAACATTCACATGCCCTTATGGCACTTATGCTTATAGGAGAATGGCCTTCGGTTTATGTAATGCACCAGCCACTTTTCAAAGATGTATGATGCACATTTTCTCTGACATTATTGAAGAGAAAGTTGAGGTGTTCATGGATGACTTTAGTGTCTATGGCTCCTCCTTCTCGGATTGTCTCTCTAATTTGACACAGGTGTTGGAGAGATGTGAGCAGCACAACTTGGTGCTGAACTGGGAGAAGTGTCATTTCATGGTGCAAGAAGGAATAGTCCTTGGGCACAAGATCTCTGAAAAGGGTATTGAGGTTGATAAGGCAAAGGTGGAGGTGATGGTGAATCTGCAAACCCCCACTTCAGTTAAAGGGATAAGGAGCTTCCTGGGTCATGCAGGGTTTTATAGAAGATTCATAAAGGACTTCTCAAGGATTGCCAGGCCCTTAACAAGACTGTTGTGTAAGGAAGTGGATTTCATCTTTGATGCTGAATGTGAAGAAGCCTTCAAGTTGATCAAGGAGGCATTGGTTAGTGCACCAATAGTTCAGGCACAAGACTGGTCTCTACCTTTTGAGGTCATGACAGATGCTTCTGACTTTGCTGTTGGAGCAGTACTTGGACAAAAGAAAGACAAGAAGCTGCATGTGATCTACTATGCCAGTAGAACACTTGACTCTACCCAAGAAAAGTATGCTACAACTGAAAAGGAAATGCTGGCAATAGTTTTTGCCTTTGATAAGTTCAGAAGCTACCTGGTGGGATCAAAGGTCATTGTGTATACCGATCATGCAGCCCTCAGGTACTTGATGACCAAGAAAGATGCCAAGCCAAGGCTGTTGAGATGGGTTTTATTGCTCCAAGAGTTTGATATGGAGGTGCTTGATAAAAAGGGGATTGAGAATGGTGCTGCAGACCATCTCTCAAGGCTGAGGATTGAAGAAAAGGTCCCCATAGATGATGCTTTGCCTGAAGAGTCTCTGATGGTGCTCCATTCCTACTTGGAATTTGAGGAAGTAGAGAGCATACAAGAAAGGAGGATGCCTTGGTTTGCAGACATAGTGAACTATCTTGCATGTGGGGTGGAGCCTCCTGAATTGGATGCTTACAAGAGGAAAAAGTTCTTCAGAGATGTCCAGAGATACTATTGGGATGAGCCCTACCTCTATGTTCTGAACAAGGATCAACTTTACAGAAGGTGTCTTGCTGAAGAGGAGATGCAACCTGTGTTGCAAGAATGTCATGGTTCTGCCTTTGGAGGTCACATGGGGGCATTCAAAACTGTGGCAAAGGTTCTTCAAAGTGGGTTTTGGTGGCCTACAATGTTCAAAGATGCCCAGTTGGTGGTTTCAGCATGTGATGCCTGTCAGAGGCATGGGAACATATCTAAGAGAAGTGAGATGCCTTAAAACCCCATTCTAGAGGTTGAGATCTTTGATTGCTGGGGGATTGACTTTATGGGACCTTTCATTTCATCCTATGGAAATCAATACATACTTGTTGCTGTGGACTATGTGTCCAAATGGGTTGAGGCCATTGCTTCCCCTACCAATGATTCCAAGGTTGTAGTGAGGCTGTTCAAGAACATCATCTTCCCAAGGTTTGGAGTTCCAAGGGTTGTCATCTCTGATGGAGGATCCCATTTTGTGAACAAGACTCTGGAAGGTTTATTGAGAAAGCATGGAGTTAAACACAAGTTTGCTACTCCATATCATCCTCAAACTAGTGGCCAGGTTGAAGTATCCAATAGACAGATCAAGGCCATTCTTGAGAGGACTGTTAGCTCAAGCAGAAAGGATTGGAGCAAAAGGCTAGATGATGCATTAAGGGCTTACAGGACTGCCTTCAAAACTCCAATTGGAACATCACCATTCAGTTTGCTATATGGGAAGAGCTGCCACCTTCCTATTGAGTTGGAGTACAAAGCTATGTGGGCTGTGAAGTTTATAAACTTTGATATCAAGACAGCTCAAGAGAAAAGGATCATGCAACTCCATGAACTTGAGGAGATTAGGCTTGAGGCTTTTGAAAGCTCAAAGATCTATAAGGAGAAAACCAAGGTGCTGCATGATCAAAAGATTCTGAAGAGAGAGTTCAAGCATGGTGATTTGGTCTTGCTTTACAACTCCAGACTTAAGTTGTTTCTAGGAAAGCTTAAGTCTAGGTGGTCTGGACCTTTCAAAGTTCTTGAAGTAAGGCCTTATGGTGCCATTGTCTTAGAAGGGAAGAATGGTCAGGAATTTGTGGTGAATGGACAGAGAATCAAGCATTACTTAGTTTCACAAGGGAAGGAGGAAGCTACATCAGTTTCCCTTCTTGATCCACCAGCCTGCTAATCAGGTTACCAAAGTCAAACTTAGAGACATTAAACAAAGTGCTCTTGGGAGACACCCCAAGCTTACCCTTTGTAAATATGCTTTTGATCTTTTGATTCTTTTCTTTTTATGTTTTAGGATGTTTTGATGGGTCTGTTGAGTGTTTACAGGTGTTAGGTGTGAGTCTGAATCTTTGGAAAGTGAATGCAGAATGAAAAGAAATGAAGGAATGGAGACAAGCTTGTGCTCGGCCTTTGACATGGGGGCCAGCCACGGTCAAAACCAAGGCGTGGCAAGTCTCTTTGTGCTGGCACGGGGAGATAATCACGGTCTCAAGGCCAGGCCGTGGCAAAAGAGGCGTGTGTTCGTTGAATGCCACGGCCTTGTGACATGGAACCTAGGCGGCCGTGGCAAGAACAAAAGTGGACCAGGCAACATTCGGACCATGCCACGACTTGGTTGCCACGGGAAGAAACTTAGGCCGTGGCAAAATGAAGGTGAAACGTCCAATGCTCGGGGTTTGCCACTAGGGGTTGCCACGGGATAAAGGCCTGACCGTGGCAAAGCAAAAGTGAAGCGGCCAAGGTTCGGTGTTTGCCACGGTCTACATGACACGGGCTAAAGGCCTGACCGTGGCAAAGTTTTTGAGGGTTTGACCGAGGAATGAGCACGGCCACGAGGGTTTTGCCACGGGGACACAATCATACCGTGGCAAGAAGAAAGAAGAAGGACAATGCTCGGGGTTTGCCACGGCCTGAAGACACGACCAAGTCGAGACCGCGGCAAAGAGGCAGCATCCTCGAGTGGTAGACACGGGCATGTGAGACGGTCAAAGGGGCGCGATCAAAAATTTGAATTCCAGTTGACCGTACGGACGTTGACCGGTCAACAGACGCGCCAGGCCAGCTGTTCCCCACCACTCTTTCTTCTTCATCGCGAGTTTGCTCTCTCTTCTCCATTCTTGAACTCTAAACTTTCATATCTCTCTCGTTGCTGCATCAAATTGAGTGATTCCAACTGCATTGAACTCGTAATCCTGTCTAGTTTCTTGTTGTACATCCGTTTTACACTCGAAACTTGAAGATTCCAAGGTATTTAATCTGTTAAAACTCACCTTTTCCATGCTTTAGTATACTGTTCATGAACAGAGAAAAGCAAATGGAATCGATTTTAATGGACTTCTTGATACCTTGGAATCATTTTGTGAGTATTGTGCAAGTAGAATGGATAGGGATTTCATGAATCTTGCTTGAGAATGACCTGTTCCTGGAATTTTTGAGAAATTTTCTTGAAAATCATCATGTGAATCGATTTTTTTTAGAAATTGTGTTTCAAGCTGAACTCTTTATGTGCATTGCTTCTTGCCATTTCTTTGAGTTTAATGAGTTTTTAATCAGCTTGAAAAACCTTCTTTTAAAGAAAAATCGATTGGTGCTGCTCATGAACTTGGTGAATTTTTGAAAAAACTTTTGTTGTTCTCTTGCTTTGGTGCTTACAATGGTTTGAGAAAATGCAGGATGGGAGGAACAAAAAGACAAGCAGCCATGGAGAAATCTAAAAAAGAGAAATCAGAGGATCAGATTTTGCCTTTTGGGCACAAAGTTTTCGAGAAACAGAAAAGGAGGAGAAAGCCAAAGGATTCAGCTGAGAAGAAAACAAAGAAGATTGCTGCACCAAAGAAAACAAAGGCCTCCACTTCAAAAACTTCTGGTACTGAGCTGGCATTGGTTGAGGTCGTTCACAGGGCAGGAAAAGAGGTGGCTGTGGCTGAGGATGAAGACGGAACAGAGAGTGACCCTGAAACAGCATTGAAGCGGGCCAAGAAAGCAAAGTCAGGTTCTGAGGACAGAGAGCCAACTTTTGATGACTACTTTGGCATGTTCAGAAGTGCAAAAGTGCAGCAAACCAAGTTCCCTGATATGGAACTGCTGAGGAAGATGGGTATTCTTGAAGAGGTTCAGCTCATTTTCAACAACATGGGGTTTGGTGGATTCTTTGAGATGAAAGATGTGGCTCATGATGGTGTTACACAAGAATTTCTTGCATCCCTTCAAGTTTGTGGATATGGCCCTAGAGATGCAAGAATCAAAGAGGGCAATGGTCTTGGGCACATAGAGTTCACAATAGATGGTGCACAACACCATGTAAGCTTCAAAGAACTTGATGAGATCTTTGCTTTTACAAGACCTGCACAAGAAGAGACAGTGAAGTTCACATACCCTGATCACATGATCACTGACTTGTGGGATACAATTGCTTTTGGGAGCTTTAGAGGAGGAAGATGCAAGAGTTCATGGATAAGAAACCCAGCAATCCGCTATGCTCACAAGGTGCTTTGCCAAATGTTCTTTACCAAGCACAATGATGGAGTAGTACATCTAGCTGACATGGAGCTACTGGGTATGGGTCTTCATCCTCTCATCAGTCACTTGAAGAGCAAGAGAGAGTTTCGCCTTCCACATTACATCCCTTCTAGCGGTGCATTCTTGGCACGCCAAATGCTGATTTACAAGGATATTGCTTGGAGTGAGGGTAAAAGAAAGAAGCTCACTAAGCTACACAATGGATGGCTAGTGACAAGGATTCTGAAAGCAAGAGGTTTTGTCTTTGATAATGTTGCAGTCAGGCCTGGGTTGATTGATGAAGTTACCCTCACCAAAGTTGGGTTTCTAAAAGAGAGCAATGGTGAACACTTCTTGTACACCTTCAAGCTCTTGCAAGATGAAAAAGTTCATGTTCTGTTGCCAAACCCAACCATCACCACTCTCACAGAAAGGCACAATGTCTCCTTTATTGTCCTAAAGGATCAGCTCTACAACTCAGCCATTCACCCTCCAATTCCCAAATGTAAGAAGCCAATTAATTCTAAGGGTAAAGAGCCAGCTGAAGAGGAAGACACAACTAGGACCGCTGGTTGTGAGCATGAGGAGCCAAGAGATTTTGAAAGAAGGATGGGAGCAGGAAGGTATCACTTTGATCCTTACTTTTGGGGTGAGCCTGACTATCACACAAGGAAGCTGTATTCCAGAGTTAACACCCTTCAGAAATGGTGCAAATGGCAAGACAAAACGATCAACAAGCTGGTTGACTGTGTTAGGCAGCTTAAGAAGAAGGTTAAAAAGCTCACAGCTCCAGCAACCTCACCCAAACGAGATACAAGAGAAGAGGTGGGAGAAAGCTCAGCTGCCAATGACCTTGTGCTACCACCAGGAAAAGAAGATTGGGTAAATCCGGCCACAGCATTCCAAACAGACTCACCTGAGAGCAGCCCACCCAGATATTCCACTCCATCATGTTCCACCTCCAATCCATCCCACTACTTGGGATCAGACCTCAGCGATTGAGGTAAACACTCAAAACCTTGTAAATAGCATGTAGACTTTCTTTTTCTTTTGCATTTCACCTGTTTGCTTTGATTTCACTTCTCTCTCATACTTTTATAACACAAGGGACTGTGTTATTTAAGTGTGGGGGAGGAGTTTTATCCTTTACTAATCATGTTTTCTATTTTCTTATTTTACACTTTGAGTCTTGAGTCACATTCTAGTTGCATATTCATCTAAGTGCATATAAAAAAAAACACAAAAAATAAAAAAAAAATGAAAATGATCATGTAGTTGCATTCTCATTTTTAGGATTGAGTCTAGATTGCATTTGCATGTAGGTTGCATCTTGCAAGGAGTAATGATAGGTTTTCTAGAGAGTACATCACTTTGAGAATTTGAATTGAATATGCTTGTGAATCTTTTTCTGTGCTTGCAAAGTCTGAAATGATTTGAATCTGAGAAGCAAGTTTGAATTGAACTCAACTCTAATTAAGTGGGAACCTTGAACTTGACTTGTAAATATCTTGTGATGCATTGTTTGAAAAAGCTTGTGGATACCAATATACATACTTGAGCTAGAACCATTGTTTTTACCACTCCTTTCCTTAGCTCAAGTAGCTGAATCCACATCATGGATCAGTTCCCACACCTTGAACCCATCCTTCTTTCAAGCCAATGTTTGTGTGTGAATTGAAAGGCCACCTTGGATCAAACTTAGCAGAAAGTGTTAGGTTTAGAGCGACAAGGGCAGGTCTCATTGAGTGCTGTGTTCCAACATCAAGGAACTGAGAGTTTTGGCGAGGAATAAGTGTGGGGGAAAAGACCTTTTGGTGAGTGGAAAAAGGTGAGATGAGTGGAAAAGAGAGAGTGAAAATAGCTAGGGGAATGAAAGAAAAAGAAATCAGTCTTGGTGTTTTGAGAAAGTGAGCTCTGGTCTGTTGAAAAGAAAGAGTCTAGCCTCTAAGTTAAAAAGGAAGAAAAGAAGCCAAAGGCTCAAATGTTTTGTTAAGAAAGAAAGAAGAGGCTAGAAGTTGTAAAAGAAAAAGAGCTGTGTAAAGTTTGAGTTCCAAGACTTGAGAGGAAAAGTGAAAAGTAAATCCCCTAGTGAGAGGAAAATGAGAGTGAAAAGTGAGGATCTTTGAGCAAGTGAGGAAGCTTTGAGTAGAGGGTGGGGTGTGATGAGTGTTTGCCCTTGTATGCATAGGTTGCTTTTTACCTTTAGCATTCTGCCAAAGTTTGATCATTCATAGAGAGATCCCTTTGCTGCATTAAACCCACTTGAGCACTGATGAGATCATTTTAATCTCATAGCCTCTCCCTAGCCAAACCAGCTTGTTTAAACCTTGCATCATGAGATCCACCTGATAAAAGCTTAATGAATGTGAAAGAGTTGAGAGAGAGAAGAACTTGTGGAGATTCCTTGCTGAGTTGACATATATCTGAGTATGACTTTGCATTGCATAATTGAGCATGAACTTGAATTCTCATTGTGATCACTTCTCTCAAAAAAGAAAATGTGAACTCCCATTGCATACAACCTCTTTCTCTCATTTGCTCTTTTTGCTTGAGGACAAGCAAAGGACAAGTGTGGGGGAGTTGATATGTTCATAATTTGCATCATTTAGGTTGCATAAATCATTCCAAATCATGTTTTATTTCATGCATTTTAGGTCCTTAGGGTTTGTTTTAGAACTTAGGAGATGCATTAGGTCCCAATGAGTCTTTGCATGTTTTGAGTGTCTATCAGGTGAATATGGAGCTGAAAAGATGAATCCAGGAGGTGGAATGGTGAGCAAAGAGTGAAAAAGTGGAAAAATTGGGTCTTGGGAGATTTTCGGCCATTCTCGCTGGCCAGGAAGGTTTCACCGGCCATTTTCATGTACCGCGGGAAGCTTTACCGGCCATTTCCATGTACCGCGAATGAAGTGTATCGGCCAAAATCTCCGGGTGTGAACGAGTCTCAGAAATCGCCTGTCCGGGGGGCCTTCCGGTCCGATTCAGACGGCGGGTCCTCCATAGAAGTTGGAGAGCATTGGAGCACGGTCTCATAGCAAGTGGAATCGTAGAATTCGGACGCGTGAGCAGAGAGATAAGCTCGTCGGAAGGAACCCCTGTCTCGCAGGTATTCCGGACCGAGCAAATCAGTTTTGAAGGATGCGAAGGACGGTGCACTTCCAGGCCGATTCAGTTTCCGATGACTTCATGAGAATCAGAGACATTTGAGTCTTCTTTCCAGAACATCCGAGATCAATCAATTCGGAGCTTTGAGCAGAAAGATACGGTCTCCGGAGTGGACACATGTCTAGGCGCCTCTCTCTGGTCGTGTAAATGCGCTTCAAAGATGTGCCCTCCAGGAAACCTTACACTTCCCAAGCACTGAAACTTCCTTCATCGAAGTTGGAGATAAATGAGTTCTCTGTCTTCTGCAACCGGAATTACTCAATTCGGACAGGTCTCCAGGAAGTTACACTCTCCGGAATGCGGGATGGTCCAGACAGCCCAGGATGACTAAGTTAAACATGCCGCGATTTCAATGCCACGGTCCACACTTGGCCGTGGCAACTTTTGTGCACCCTCGGCCAATGACACGATCTTCATGCCACGGTGTGAGGCTTGACCGTGGCAAACACACACTTGGCTGAGAGGAACTTAGCAACCGTTCGGCGATTGACACGGCCTAAATGCCACGGTGTGAGGCTTGGCCGTGGCAACATCTTGCAACCTTCGGCGATTGGCACGAGCTTAATGCCACGGTCTGGGACTTGACCGTGGAAAATGAACAAGTGGCTGGAGATAACTTCTACACAGTTTCGGCTTTTGACACGATCTCAATGCCACGGCCTGAGACTTGGCCGTGGCAAGCATATACTTGGCTGGGAAGGACTTCACATGCATGCGGGTTTTGGCACGGTCTGAATGCCACGGTCTGGGGGCTTGACCGTGGCAACCTTTACACATCTTCGGCGTTTGACACGGTTAACTTGCCACGAGTCCCAGATGAAGCTTGATCAGACCGTGGCATCAAAATGAACCTAGAACACAATGAAGTCTTTGACACGGTCAGGAATGCCACGGTCACACCAAGGACACACCAGACCGTGGCAAACCCTTCTTTGCCCATCAAGGCCGGGTCAGTACCCGGTTTGTTCCGGGTTGACCCGGTTCGCCCAAGCCTCCTTTAAAAGGTTTTTAGACCTAATTTGTAGAGGACACTTAATCTACTTTTAGTCTTCTTTTCCCCTTTTGTGAAAAACCGACTGAATACACTTTGTTTTAGAGAGTTTAAAATCGATTTGCAGTTTCTTTCCTTCTTGTTCATCATTTCTTATCATCAAAATCAACTTCTAATCATGATTAACAACACATCTTGCAAAGGATCTAGTGTGTTGATCATGATTAGTGAGTAGTTACCTAAATGAGGTTCTAGATGTGTAGGTTAGGGTGCTAAAGTGTTAGATTAGGAGTGCTTAGGGCTAGATTCATTGATTAATTTCTCTAAACAACTGTTCTCTATGCTAGATCCTTGATAATCACTTGATATCTAGATTCTGGGAATTTCATGCACCAAAAGTGTTTGATGAAATTCCTGAAAGAGTTGTGTTAGAGGTTTAAGCAATTTTTCATCATGGGAATGATTTGTTAAATGCTTGAATGATCATTGAGAACTGTTTATTAATGCATATTGATTCATATTTCACAAATGGGAATTTGGTTTGAAAATGGATTAGTATAGGGGTTAATACCTTCATGAGAGGATTAACCTAGATTAGAGTTCTTAATCATTTGAATCATGTCTCATCATTGTCATTAGCATTTCTAGTTTAACACCAAAGCACCCTAACCAACTATCATGTCCAGAATCTCATGCCTCCATCATATCATATTCATATCATTTGTCATTGTCATTAGTCTTTAATCCTGTTATGTTTATAGTTGTCTCTAGATTAATCAAAACCCACTCTTGTTTGCTTGAATTAAGAACTTGATCATATAGCTTAGTGTCTAACACCACATCTGGATTGATAGACCTCTTTGTGCTACATTGACAAGGGGATTGATAGCCCTGAGACCCTAAAAAGTCTTGTCTATCACATACAAGCATAACAACTTACAATACCCACGAAGATATCCATGATCGTCTCTTTGATGAAGATATGTCGTCTGTCTCCCAACTGATCATGCAGCCCTCAGGTATCTGATGACCAAGAAGGATGCTAAACCAAGACTATTGAGTTGGGTTCTTCTACTTCAGGAGTTTGATATGGAAGTACAGGATAAAAAGGGTATAGAGTTGGATCATCACGTCGTGGAAGCGAGCCATCAAGAAAAAGGAGAACCTCTTTCCATCCCTAGTGACGACCTCGTCTCTACCGATTCATTCAAGTGTTTTGGAGACGAAAAACAAGATCATAAGTCCCTTCCTCTTGATGAACCAAAGCCTTTTTCTCCTTCAGCTCCTCACCACCTTGAATGTAAGACAGACCACGTGGAAGATAAGACACTAATGGTGACATCAAAACCACCATTGGAGGGGCTTTCTAAGACGAACGATTCCGAGAAGTTTGATGCCCCATTCTCAATCAAGGAAGTGAAATTTCGTGATTCTCTTTGTGAATCTGGACCTGA
>NW_006256686.1:15328478-15360695 GCF_000478725.1 Eutrema salsugineum
GCATTGCGCTACAGCGGCCAACCCCCCTTCGCCGCGGTCGCGCGTGCGCTCCCACCGGCCAACCCACCTTTTTACCGCGGTCGTGACACTTCCACCAGTGGCCAATGCTCTTTTTTACCAATTCTCCAACAGTTCAAGCCATGGCGACACCTCTCCCAAGCAAACTGTCCCTCACCTTGGATGCTTAACCATCTCCACCACTTCAGATCATAAAGAATCATCTGTCGTTGTATCTTGCAACGTGGTTCAATGTCATGAAGTGAGAGAGACCTTATTCACCTCATCATACTGATATGTTCATAATTTGCATCATTTATGTTGCATAAATCATTCCAAATCATGTTTTATTTCATGCATTTTAGGTCCTTAGAGTTTGTTTTAGAACTTAGGAGATGCATTAGGTCCCAATGAGTCTTTGCATGTTTTGAGTGTCTATCAGGTGAATATGGAGCTGAAAAGATGAATCCAGGAGGTGGAATGGTGAGCAAAGCTTGAAAAAGTGGAAAAATTGGGTCTTGGGAGATTATCGGCCATTCTCGCTGGCCAGGAAGGTTTTACCGGCCATTTTCATGTACCGCGGGAAGCTTTACCGGCCATTTCCATGTACCGCGAACGAAGTGTATCGGCCAAAATCTCCGGGTTTGAACGAGTCTCAGAAATCGCCTGTCCAGGGAGCCTTCCGGTCCGATTCAGACGGCAGGTCCTTCATAGAAGTTGGAGAGCATTGGAGTACGGTCTCATAGCAAGTGGAATCGTGGAATTCGGACGCGTGAGCAGAGAGATAGGCTCGTCGGGAGGAACCCCTGTCTCGCAGCTGTTCCGGACCGAGCAGATCAGTTCTGAAGGATGCGCAGGACGGTGCACTTCCAGGCCGATTCAGTTTCCGGGGCCTTCATGAGAATCAGAGACATTTGAGTCCTCTTTCCAGAACATCCAAGATCAGTCAATTCGGAGCTTTGAGAAGAAAGATACGGTCTCCGGAATGGACACATGTCTAGACGCCTCTCTCTGGTCGTGTAAATGCACTGCAAAGATGTGCCCTCCAGGAAACCTTACACTTCCCAAGCACTGAAACTTCCTTCATCGAAGTTGGAGATAAATGAGTTCTCTGTCTTCTGCAACCGGAATTACTCAATTCGGACAGGTCTCCAGGAAGTTACACTCTCCGGAATGCGGGATGGTCCAGACAGCCCAGGATGACTAAGTTAAACATGCCGCGATTTCAATGCCACGGTCCACACTTGGCCGTGGCAACTTTTGTGCACCCTCGGCCAATGACACGATCTTCATGCCACGGTGTGAGGCTTGACCGTGGCAAACACACACTTGGCTGAGAGGAACTTAGCAACCGTTCGGCGATTGACACGGCCTAAATGCCACGGTGTGAGGCTTGGCCGTGGCAACATCTTGCAACCTTCGGCGATTGGCACGAGCTTAATGCCACGGTCTGGGACTTGACCGTGGAAAATGAACAAGTGGCTGGAGATAACTTCTACACAGTTTCGGCTTTTGACACGATCTCAATGCCACGGCCTGAGACTTGGCCGTGGCAAGCATATACTTGGCTGGGAAGGACTTCACATGCATGCGGGTTTTGGCACGGTCTGAATGCCACGGTCTGGGGGCTTGACCGTGGCAACCTTTACACATCTTCGGCGTTTGACACGGTTAACTTGCCACGAGTCCCAGATGAAGCTTGATCAGACCGTGGCATCAAAATGAACCTAGAACACAATGAAGTCTTTGACACGGTCAGGAATGCCACGGTCACACCAAGGACACACCAGACCGTGGCAAACCCTTCTTTGCCCATCAAGGCCGGGTCAGTACCCGGTTTGTTCCGGGTTGACCCGGTTCGCCCAAGCCTCCTTTAAAAGGTTTTTAGACCTAATTTGTAGAGGACACTTAATCTACTTTTAGTCTTCTTTTCCCCTTTTGTGAAAAACCGACTGAATACACTTTGTTTTAGAGAGTTTAAAATCGATTTGCAGTTTCTTTCCTTCTTGTTCATCATTTCTTATCATCAAAATCAACTTCTAATCATGATTAACAACACATCTTGCAAAGGATCTAGTGTGTTGATCATGATTAGTGAGTAGTTACCTAAATGAGGTTCTAGATGTGTAGGTTAGGGTGCTAAAGTGTTAGATTAGGAGTGCTTAGGGCTAGATTCATTGATTAATTTCTCTAAACAACTGTTCTCTATGCTAGATCCTTGATAATCACTTGAGATCTAGATTCTGGGAATTTCATGCACCAAAAGTGTTTGATGAAATTCCTGAAAGAGTTGTGTTAGAGGTTTAAGCAATTTTTTTCATCATGGGAATGATTTGTTAAATGCTTGAATGATCATTGAGAACTGTTTATTAATGCATATTGATTCATATTTCACAAATGGGAATTTGGTTTGAAAATGGATTAGTATAGGGGTTAATACCTTCATGAGAGGATTAACCTAGATTAGAGTTCTTAATCATTTGAATCATGTCTCATCATTGTCATTAGCATTTCTAGTTTAACACCAAAGCACCCTAACCAACTATCATGTCCAGAATCTCATGCCTCCATCATATCATATTCATATCATTTGTCATTGTCATTAGTCTTTAATCCTGTTATGTTTATAGTTGTCTCTAGATTAATCAAAACCCACTCTTGTTTGCTTGAATTAAGAACTTGATCATATAGCTTAGTGTCTAACACCACATCTGGATTGATAAACCTCTTTGTGCTACATTGACAAGGGGATTGATAGCCCTGAGACCCTAAAAAGTCTTGTCTATCAGCTACTACTGAGAAGGAAATGTTGGCAATAGTCTTTGCCTTTGATAAATTCAGAAGTTACCTGGTGGGATCAAAAGTCATTGTATATACTGATCATGCAGCCCTCAGGTATCTGATGACCAAGAAGGATGCTAAACCAAGACTATTGAGTTGGGTTCTTCTACTTCAGGAGTTTGATATGGAAGTACAGGATAAAAAGGGTATAGAGAATGGAGCTGCAGACCATCTCTCTAGGCTGAGAATTGACTCTGAAGTGCCTCTTAATGATAGTCTTCCTGAGGAATCACTGACGGTGCTCCATTCTTATTTGGAGTTTGAAGAAGTGGACAGCATTCAAGAGAGGAGGATGCCTTGGTTTGCAGACATTGTGAACTATCTTGCTTGTGGAGTGGAACCACCTGAATTAGATGCTTACCACAGGAAGAAATTCTTCAGAGAAGTTCAAAGATACCATTGGGATGAGCCCTACCTCTATGTCCTGAACAAAGACCAGCTGTATAGAAGGTGTCTTGCTGAGGAGGAGATGCAACCTGTGTTGCAAGAGTGTCATGGTTCAGCTTTTGGGGGTCACATGGGAGCATTCAAGACTGTGGCAAAAGTTCTTCATAGTGGGTTTTGGTGGCCCACAATGTTCAAAGATGCTCAGTTAGTTGTTTCAGCATGTGATGACTGTCAGAGGCATGGGAACATATCAAAGAGGAGTGAGATGCCTCAAAACCCAATTCTAGATGTTGAAATCTTTGATTGCTGGGGGATTGACTTTATGGGGCCCTTCATTTCATCCTATGGGAATCAGTACATACTTGTTGCTGTGGACTATGTGTCCAAATGGGTTGAGGCCATTGCTTCCCCTACCAATGATTCCAAGGTTGTAGTGAAGTTGTTCAAGAGCATTATCTTCCCAAGATTTGGAGTTCCAAAGGTTGTCATCTCTGATGGAGGATCTCATTTTGTGAACAAGACTTTGGAGGGTTTGCT
The DNA here is from genome assembly GCF_000478725.1 of Eutrema salsugineum. Lineage (NCBI taxonomy): Eukaryota > Viridiplantae > Streptophyta > Magnoliopsida > Brassicales > Brassicaceae > Eutrema > Eutrema salsugineum. Next base: position 15,332,241 of record NW_006256686.1, read on the forward strand.
GAGAAAGCATGGAGTGAAACACAAGGTAGCTACTCCTTATCATCCTCAAACTAGTGGCCAGGTTGAAGTATCTAATAGACAGATCAAGGCTATTCTTGAGAGGACTATGAGCTCAAGCAGAAAAGATTGGAGCAAAAGGCTAGATGATGCATTGTGGGCTTATAGGACTGCCTTTAAGACTTCAATTGGGACATCGCCTTTCAATCTGCTATATGGGAAGAGCTGCCACCTTCCTGTTGAGTTGGAGTACAAGGCTATGTGGGCTGTGAAGTTGCTGAACTTTGATATCAAGACAGCTCAAGAGAAAAGGGTCATGCAACTCCATGAACTTGAGGAGATTAGGCTTGAGGCTTTTGAGAGCTCAAAGATCTATAAGGAGAAGACCAAACCTCTGCATGACCCAAAGATTTTGAAAAGGGAGTTCAAGGAAGGAGATCTAGTGTTGCTGTTCAACTCTAGGCTTAAGTTGTTTCCTGGAAAACTTAAGTCTAGATGGTCTGGTCCCTTTAAGGTTCTTGAAGTCAGGCCATATGGAGCTGTTGTCTTGGAAGGAAAGAATGGTCAAGAGTTTGTGGTAAATGGTCAAAGGATCAAGCATTATCTGGTTTCACAAAAGAAGGAGGAAGCTACATCAGTTCCCCTTCTTGATCCACTACCAGCCTGTTAAACAGGTTTCCAAAGTCAAACTTAGAGACTTTAAACAAAGTGCTCTTGGGAGACACCCCAAGCTTATCTTTGTACATAGTTCTTTTGATTTCTCCTCTTTTCTTTTATGTTTTAGAACTTTTTGATGGGTTTTGTGAGTTGGTCTCAGGTTCTAGGTGATTTTTGGAGGACATAGCTCAGTGATGAATGGAATGGAGCATGTGAGAGGGCTGAGAGAAGTGTTTAGTGCTACCTAGGTGTGCAGTTTGGATCAAGAAGAGCCCAGGCCGCAGCAGGACTCGTAATTTACTCCGGCCTGGGCGTGCTACCTGGTGAAAGAGGTCCAGGCCGCAGAAAGAAGAAGAAAAGGCCAAGAGTTCTAAGTCCCAAACTCTGCTACCTGGTGCTGCGGCCTGAAACCCAAGGAAGCTAAGTCGCAGCCCAACTCGCAATTTACTCCGAGTTGGGCGTGCTACCTGGTGTAAGAGGAACCAGGCCGCACAAAGCCATGAAGAGGCCCGAAGTGTCTAAGTCACAAAACCTGCGAGTTAGGTGTGCTACCTGGGAAGCATGGAAGCTAGGCCGCACGTCCACTCGCAATTCACTCCGGGTTAGGTGTGCTGGCTGGGAGAAAGAAGACTTAGCCGCACCAGAAAGAGGAAGGCCGAGGTATCCTAAGTCCGAAGTTCTGCGACCTGGTGCTGCGGCCTAGAAACAAGAGAAGCCAACCCGCACGTCCACTCGCAAATTACTCCGAGTTGGGCGTGCGACCTAGGAGCAGAGGAGCCAGGCCGCATCAAAAGAAGAAAAGCCAAGGGTGCTAAGTCCCAAACCGTGCTAGCTGGTGCTGCGGGTTAGAAGAAAGGAGTCTAGGCCGCATGAAGACTCGCAAATTACTCCGAGTTGGGCGTGCTACCTGGGAAGAAAGGAGATCAGCTCGCAGGATGAGAAGAACGTCCGAAGTGTCTAAGTCACAAAAACTGCGAGTTAGGTGTGCTACCTGGGAAGTATGGAGGCCAAGCCGCAGCAAACGAAGAGTGCCCGAGTTGTCTAAGTCACAAACCCTGCGACATGGTAGTGCTACCTGGGAACAAAGGAAGCTAACCCGCACACATGTCCGCAATTTACTCCGAGTTGGGCGTGCTAGCTGGGAAGCAAGGGTTCCAGGTCGCAACAAAAAAAAAAAAGAAGAACGGCCAAAGTGTTTAAATCCAAAAACCTGCTACCTAGTCATGCGACCTGGGAACAAGAAAGACCAAGTCGCACACATGTACGCAAATCACTCCGACTTGGTCGTGCTAGCTGGTCACAATGGAACCAGGTAGCAGCATGGAGAAGAGATATAATCGAGGTGAAGGACTTTTACTGCAACTTGGTCATGCGGGTAGGCACAGAAGATCCCAGGTAGCACAAAAACATTTCCGGTTCTACACCGAGACGGTCATGCGGCTCGATCCCGACGGTTCCCGGATGCACAAAGGAGAGTAAGGAGGCCGGTCAACGAAAAAAGGACGGGTCAAAGCCTTGACTGGTCAAAATAGATCTATTGACCACCAGTCCAAAGGCTTGACCCTGTCCCACACTCTCTCTTCCCCACCATAAACCCGAGTTTGCAACTCTTTCTCTCATTTTTCTCCATTGTTTTCATCATATCTCTCTCATTTCTCCACCAAATTTGTTGATTCAAAGTGCTCTGAGCTCGTTTTTGAGTTGTTAACATCATCCTGATTGCATTTCGAACTCGTTGCATCTAAATCCCAAGGTATTTCACTCTGTTAAAATTCACCTTTTTCCATGTTCTTCAATGGTGATTTATGAGCTTCAAAGTGTGGAATCGATTTTGATAGGTTGTTTTAGACCTTGGGATTATTTTTATAAATGCTAGGGTGCTAGATAGTCTTGGAAAACAGAGACTTTTTTGGTGATTCCTTGTTCTTGATTTTTGAAAATTGTTGCAAGTAATTCATGAAAAAAAAAAATCGATTTTTTTTTTTAAAAAAGAGATGAACTGGTTTCTTGCTGAGACCTGGCTTTGCACTCTTGTTTTTGCATTTCTATGAACTTATTGGATAGATTCTTGGCTTGAGAAACTTGTTCATGTGATTTTAAAATCGATTCTTGCAACAAATGTTTTCAAAATTTTGGAGAATTTTGTGAAGCTTATTCTTGTACAAACATTGTTTTTGAGAATCTCTTGGCAGATGACTGAAAGAACCAACTCTTTGGCCAAGAAGAAGGGTACTGCATCAAAAGGCAAGGGTTTAGTCTCAGGATCTTCACAGCCAAGAGAAAAAGGTCAAGGACCAAAGAATACCACAAAGCAAGGGAAGTGTGATCCAGCGCCAAAGAGGACAAGGCATGAAGGAAAAGCTTTGGTGGTTGCTTCTGGTTCCAAGAAGAAGGGGAAACAGTTGACTGTGGTATCTGAGAGTGAACAGACTGAAAGTGACTCAAGCAGCTCAGCTGGTGGTTCACAAGGCACCATTGAAGAGAATCAAAGAGGTTCAAGAAAACTGAACCAAAAACACTTGATTATCTGGCTAAGTTTCAACAGATAGAGATCCAGCAAGGGAGGTTCCCTGATGTGGACTTTCTGAAGAAGATTGACATCTATGAAGATGTCAAAACTTTGCTTGGGAACATGGGTGTTGAGTCACTTTTGGAGATGAGAGAGATCGCTTATGAACAAGAGTCTCAAGAATTCTTGGCTTCCTTTGAAGCTTTCATTTACTACCCAAGGGATTCAAGAATTATTCAAGGAGATGGGCTTGGACATGTGGAGTTTACTGTGAAAAGGAAGGATATTCAGTGTCATTCAGAGAATTGAATGAGATTTTTGGGTTTTCATCACCTAGAAATGAACTTCTCTCCAACCAGGTCAATCTCAGAAAAGATGAGGTCCAACTTCTATGGAGATCAATTGCTTCTGGGAAGTACACAGCTGGAACAGCTAAGTCCTCTTGGATAAGGAATCCAGTTCTGAGAGATGTACACAAGATTCTCTCTCACAGCTTCTACTTCAAGATTGATGTTGGAAGAGTTCACAAAGGAGATCTGATGCTTCTTGGTGTGGGGCTGAAACCGCTGATGCCAACTCATGAAGATGGGGAACCCTATGAAGGGTATGAATACCCACTTTGCCTTGCCTCTCAATTAGCAAGGTCTTTGATGTTCTACAAAAAGTGCATGTGGGGTTCTACAAAGCAAGATGCAAAGCTGGCCCATGGATGGGTGGTAACAAAGATCTTGAAAGCCAAGGGGTACAGATTCAAGGAGAACAAGGCAAAGTTTGATCTGATTAATGAAGCAAATTTGTGTAAGATTGGCTTCCTCCAAGGAAGAGTGGGTACCAAGGTAGTATACAACTTCAAGACTCTCATCAGTGAGCCAGCCCAAGTTCTCCTGCCCAATCCCTCCATCACTACAGTCCAAGTCAAAAGGAACATTCACTTCTTTTTGCTGAAGGAAGAGCTGTACAATGTCCAAACTGATCCACCAATCCTCACATACAAGCAAGCTTGCAGAGAAGAAGCCTCCAAGGGAAAGAAAGCAACCGCTGAAGATGCTACCACAAGTGCTGCTGGTGCTCAAGATGCTGATCTGCCTCCACCTCAAAAACGTTTTGGTGGAAACAGATATCACTTTGATGATTACAACTGGGAGGAGCCAGGCACTTCAGGGTTTAGAGCTCAACAAAAGATTGGTATTCTCCAACAATGGTGCAAGTACCAAGACAAAACCATCCACAAGATGGCCAAGTGGATCAAGGAGATGAAGAAGAGGATCAAGAAGCTTGAAAAACCTTGCAAAGGTGGGTCTCCAGCACCGGTTTCACCAAGGAACAGAGAGGAAGTTGGAGAGAGTTCCATGAACTGCACAGCCCTGGTCACATATGGAAACACTTGGGTGGATCTTGACGACGGGTCTGATGAGGCAAGCCATCATTCTTGGGAGACACCATCCGGCCACACTTCAAACCCCTCTTACTCATTGGGGTCTGACTTCCACAGCTCTTAGGTAACACTCAAACCTTGTAAATAGCATGTATATTTTCTTTTTCTTTTTGCATTTTACTTGTTTGTTTTGTTTTCACTCCTTTCTCATGCTTTTATAACACAAGGGACTGTGTAATTTAAGTGTGGGGGAGGAGTTTCATCTTTTACTAATCATGTTTTCTCTGTTCTTCTTTTACACTTTGAGTCTTGAGTCACATTCTAGTTGCATATTCATGTAGTCTCATCTAAATGCATATAAAAACCAAAAAAATTGATCATGTAGTTGCATTCTCATTTTTAGGATTGAGTCTAGGTTGCATGTTCATGTAGGTTGCATCTTGCAGGGAGTAATGATAGGTTTTCTAGAGAGTACATCACTTTGAGAACTTGAACTGAATATGCTTGTGAATCTTTTTCTGTGCTTGCAAAGTCTGAAATGATCTGAATCTGAGAAGCAAGTTTGAATTGAAATCAACTCTAATTAAGTGGGAACCTTGAACTTGACTTGAAAATATCTTGTGATGCATTGTTTGAATAAGCTTGTGGATACCAATATACATATTTGAGCTATAATCCTGTTTTTACCATCCTCTTCCTTAGCTCAAATAGCTGAATCTGCATAATAGATCAGTTTTCCTCACCCTGAACCCATCCTTCTTTCAAGCCAATTGTTTGTGTGAGATTGAGAGGCCACCTTGGACCAAACTTAGCAGAAAGTGTTAGGTTTAGGGCGACAAGGGCAAGTCTCATTGAGTGCTAAGTTCCATCATCAAGGAGCTGAGAGATTTGGCAAGAACTAAGTGTGGGGGAATACATGTTGGTGAGTGGAAAAAGGAGAGATGAGTGGAAATAAAAGGAGAATGGTGAGAACTAGGGGATAGAAAAAGAAAAGAAATCAGTCTTGGAGTTTTGAGTCAAAGAAAGTGAGATCTAGTGTTTTGAAAAGAAAGAGTCTAGCCTCTAAGTGAAAAGAAAAGAAGCCAAAGAGCTCAAATGTTTTAAGAAGGAAAAAAAAAAGAGGTTAGAGGTTACAAAAGAAAGTGAAAAAGAGCTATGGAAAGTTTGAACTCCAAGACTTGTGTATGAAAAATAAAAGAGAGTCCCCTAGTGAGAGAAGAATGAGTGTGAAAAGTAAGCAAGTGAGGAAACTTTGAGTAGAGTGTGGGGTGGGATGAGTCTTTGCACTTGTATGCATAGGTTGCCTTTTACCTTTAGCATTCTGCCAAGTTTGGTCATTCATAGAGAGATCCTTTTGCTGCATTGAACCCACTCAGGCATTGATGAGATCATTTTAGTCTCATAACCTCACCCTAGCCAAACTATGTTTGTTTAAACAATGCATCATTTGATCCACTTGGTAAAAAGCTTAATGAATGTGAAAGAGTTGAGAGAGAGAAGAACTTGTGGAGATTCCTTGTTGAGTTGATATCTGAGTATGGCTTTGCATTGCATAATTGAGCATGAACTTGAATTCTCATTGTGATCACTTCTCTCAAAAAGGAAATGTGAACTCCCATGCATTCAACCTCTCTCTCTCATTTGTTCTTGTTTGCTTGAGGACAAGCAAATGACAAGTGTGGGGGAGTTGATATGTTCATAATTTGCATCATTTAGGTTGCATAAATCATTCCAAATCATGTTTTATTCCATGCATTTTAGGTCCTTAGGGTTTGTTTTAGAACTTAGGAGATGCATTAGGTCCCAATGAGTCTTTGCATGTTTTGAGTGTTTATCAGGTGTATTTGGAGCTGAAAAGATGAATCCAGGAGGTGGAATGGTGATCAAGGCTTGAAAAATGGTGAACTTGTGTCTTTGGAGGTTATCGGCCATTCTCGCGTACCAGGAAGGTTTTTACCGGCCATTTTCATGTACCGCGGGTAGACCTTATCGGCCAAAACGCGTACCGCGAGTGGATTGTATCGGCCAAAATCTCCGGGTGCAGACACGTTTCCGAAATCGCCTGTCCGGGGAACCTTTCGGTCCGATTCAGTTGGCGGGTGCTTCATCAAAGTTGGAGAGGATTGGATCACGGTTCCATAGCAAGTAGAATCATGAAATTCGGACGCGTGAGCAGAGAGTTAAGCTCATCGGAAGAAATCCCTGTCTCGCTGCTGTTTTTGGACCAAGCCGATGAGCTCTGAAGAATGCGAAGGACGGTGTACTTCCAGGCCGATTCAGTTTCCGGGGCCTTCATGAACCAGAGACATTTGAGTCTTCTTTCCAGAACGTCCGAGATCATTCAATTCGGAGCTATGAGCAGGAAGATACGGTCTCCGGAATGGACACATTGTCTAGACGCCTCTCTCTGTTCGTGTAAATGCACTGCAAAGATGTGCCCTCCAGGAAGCCTTCCACTTCACAAGCACCGAAACATCCTTTAATAAAGTTGGAGATAAATGAGTCCTCTGTCTTCTTCAACCGGAATCACTCAGTTCGGACAAGTATCGTAGAAGTTACACTCTCCGGAATGCGAAGTGGTCCAAGCTGCTCTGAATGCTGCGAGATGGTCTTGCGACTTGGTTAACCCGCAGGCCTGAAGATGAATGCCTGAAAGCTGATGCTGCGAGTTGAGAAGTGCGGGTAAGCTATCACTGGATGAGGTCTGGGGCTCCCGAGCAAGAGAAATGCTAAGTCCACAATCGTGCGACTTAGGCATGCGAGTTAGCCGCGCCTGGAACTAAGCCGCACGAGCACTCGCAAATCACTCCGACTTGAGCCTGCGACCTATGTGCAATGGAAACCAACCCGCACATATGCACATTCCCCAGAAACCGCCTTGGTCCTGCGAGTTGAAGAAGAAGAAGATCAAGCCGCAGCAACACTCGCAAAACACTCCTACTTGAGCGTGCGGCTAAGACAAGACGATTTAAGTCTCACAAGACAGGTTCTTCATCTACTGCGACTTAGTCATGCTGGGTCAACCCGCAGGACTTCCACCTTATCCATTAAAGCCGGGTCAGGAACCGGTTTGTTCCGGGCTGACCCGGTTCGGTTTTAGAGAGATATAAATACTTTTTAGGGTTTTTTGTGAGAGAACTAAGCTTTATTCCCTTTGTCTCTTGCCTCTTTTGTGAAAAGACTCCACTAAGAAGAGAAATATCGATTATTGAGTGTTTAATCAAGAGAGTTTAAGAGATTTTTGTGTTTAAAGCTGCTTTCTTCTAAATCTATCATCCATCTCTCCATCTACACACTTCTAATCATGATTAACAACACATCTTGCAAAGGATCTAATGTGTTGATCTGATTAGTGAGTAATCTCCATATTAAGGTCTTAGATATGTAGATTAGGGTGCTTAAGTGGTAGATTTGTGAGCTTAGGGGTTAGATCATGCATATTCCATTCTCTACAACTTGTTCTCTATGCTAGATCCGTACAAATCATATGTGGTCTAGATTCTGGGCATTTCATGCACCAAAAGTGTTTGATGAAATGCCTGAACCAAGGTTGTTAGAGGTTTAAGTGTTATTCATCATGGGAATGATTGTTTATATGCTTAAAAGACAGATTAAACTGATTCTTAATGCTTGTTAACTCATGTTTCACTGATGATGATTGGGTTAGAAACTGTTTTAGCATAGGAGTTAATACCTTCATGAGAGGATTAACTTAATTAAAGATGTTTATGTAGAATGATTTGCTTGATCATATGATTCATTAGCTCATTAGTTTATCACTGAAGGCACTCTAATCCACTATCATGTCTAAGACCTTTCTCATCATCATACATACATTCTCATCACTTGTCATTTACTTAGTTCTTTGTTTGATCACTTCTTTAGTCATTAATCTTGTTTTAAGTTTGTAGTTCTCATTAGTTAATCAAAACCACTCTTGTTTGCTTGAATTAAGAACTTGATCACATAGTTTAGTGTCTAACACCACATCTGGATTGATAAACCCCTTGTACTACAAGACAGGGGATTGAAAACCTCTACAAAGAGCCTTGAAAACTCTTAGTTATCAGTGTGCTATAGGAAAATAAATCTAAATGGAGAATTTATGGCTCTTACTACTACAAGAAAACATGCTGAATTTTTTATCAAAAATATCATCAAAAAGAAATACGCAATGGTCGTCGAAATAAAAAATGGTAGGAAAATCGTTAAAAATTTCCTACAAAAAAGTCGTAAAAACATTTGTCAAAATATTTGGTAGGAAGATAGTAAGAAATTTTCTACCACTTTTCTACCAAAAATATTGATAAAAAAATTATTTTCTAACATTTCCTAAGAACTATATAAAAATAATTTCAAATTAATTCATTTTAAAATTAAATTAATTTCAAATATTAAAGAAATTTCCAAATATTAATTCCAATATTAATAGATTCATACTATTATAAATTAATATATACAAAAAAATATTTAAAAAAACCAACATGAAAATTTCTAAAATAAAAATCTCTTTAGAAAAAAAAACATCTCTCTCAGGCATTTCCCCAAACACATTGTGAGCAAGACTCAAACTTCCTCCACATTGGAATCCAGCTTCAAAATCTCCCCATGTAATGCTTCACCATCTGTCAGATCTTCATATGACTGAAACACCTGGAAAAAAAGAGTGAAGGATAAGCTCAGAAGAATAAATCCCCTTGTAAGTCATCGATGAGAATATGAGCATAGATTTGCTTTAGTAATATGAATCTTTGACAGTTCCTCCAACCAAAGTAATTTTTTAAAAATTATATTTTCCCCAATGTCTCTTATTTCCTATCAAAATTAGTTTGAATGACTTATTTATAAAGTCTCAAAACTGAAATTAATAATGGATCTGGAACCAATTATAAGCAAAAAGGAGAAGAAATCAGAAGCATAAAAGATGGAAGAGAGGAAGAAGATACTAGGAGGAAGGAAAGGATAGAGAATGTTTACTGTACAGAAAAGAGGAGAAAAAAAAACATGTTTAGTCTGAAGAAGAGTGCTTACGGCATAGCCTCAAAAAAGAAGAAGTTAGGAAAAAATAAAATTACTATAAATCTAGGTTTAACAGTTTTAGTAAGAATTTTATAGGGTTTTTGAATAATAAAATATTTTTTTGTAGAAAGTGGTAGGTAATTTCTTACATATTCAGTTCGTAGAAAAGTGGTTAGAAATTTCTGACAAATTTTCTACCATCATCACTGAAAAAATTTTCCAACCTATTTTCTACCATGATCACAATAAAACTTTACTAACCGATTTCCTACCATTTTCTGATTAAATTTCTTACGAAAATCAGTTTGGTTGAATATTAGTCAAAAAAATTTGACCTTTTCACAGAAAGCAACACAAGGATTCGATGATTTTTATCATAAGAATTTTCCTTCAAATTTCTTACTACTTTTATTTTTTGTCATACTTTCGTAGGAAAATGGTAAAAAAATATTTCTACCAAAATTTTCGTAGGAAAATTGGTAAAAATTCAGCATGTTTTCTTATAGTGTACGAATAATCAGTTTATCAGAGGATAGTTAAGGCATGTCAAGAGGAACATATGCTTTACTAAGATGGGCGTTGCAAGATATTGACAGAATGTGTCATCTGTGAGATGTTCATCAATGAGGTGGGAGATGATCCACAACTCAAGCTGAAAGTGATGCAAGATGAATTTATGATCGTCACAGTGTGGCTAGGATAATGTGATAAAAATACTAGAACAGTGATTAGAGACAATGAGATATTAATTTTAATAGTTTCTATATGTATTTTGCTGGACTTCGCAATACATGGAAGAAGTATTGTCGACCAATCTTTAGAATACATGTTTGCCTGTTAAAGTCGAATACTGAAGGTAAACTCTGGGCAGCCATGGAAAAGGACGTAAACAATAACAGATAAACCAAAACTTGGTTAAGGTTTATTCAGCATCTAAAAATGATTTTGATCTTCAAAATGGTGATGGATTCAATCTCAAAGGCATGCATAAGGTTTGTTTGATGTTGTGTTTTTTTTAACAAGGATATATGTTTAATGATGTTTTTATTTTAACTAGAAATTAGGTTTACATTTCAGGAATTACATAAAGATATGGAGGAAGGATTACCAGAGAATGGGCACTGAATTTATGCAAGACACATCTTTGAAATTTTGAAGAAGGTCCATCCAAAGAAGCCTCAGAAGAAAGGCTTGTTTTGGCAAGTTTGAGAGTTTCTACACAGCTGATTATGATGCAAATTTGAAGAAGATGAAAAAGTATGATGAAGATGTCTATGATTTATTCATAAGCTGAAACCCGAAAAATTGTAGTTCGACCTTACTTCAAGACCACTCTTGTTTTGGAGATGCACTCAAAACCTTTTCAGAGTCCTACAATATTAAAAGGCACGTGCAATGCATGTGGTTCAGTGTTTGGAGACAATGAGAAGACAAGCTACGGTGCGGATAGAGCTGAAAATGATAAAAATAGGCAAGGATAAGAGAAAACATAGTAAGAAGGTTGGCCTTATCATTACAGAAGAGGAAAAAGAGCTGTAATTTTGCATGTCAATCTCTGATGGTAATTGTATATCTAAAGTGAATGAGAAAGATCAATCATACACAGTTAATATGAGGGAGAAGACGTGTAAGTCTAGGATATGAGATATGACTGGGATTCCATGTCGTCAAGCACTTTGTAATAAGAAGACATTCAAGACAAATGATTTGGTTTCAGATTGGTATTTGACATCTAAGAGGTGGAACCAATACAGAGATTCATTCAAACTTGTCAATGAGATGAAGTTCTAAGAAAAGAGTGGTGAAACAATAATTGATACACCAAAAATAGAAACACAAAAAGATCGAAAAGGAAAACCAGAGAAAATGTTGAAGATAATTACTAAGTCACCAACTTAAGGGAAAAATAGGATCAATCATGGGCGTACAATACATTATTTACAGATGTAGTATGTCTGGATACAAAGCATGCAAATGTTCTAATGACGGAGTCTCCTTTAAGCCTAGGGAGCCAGGGAAGCTCAAGAAAGGTAAATGCAACAGACCAAACCCGGATCTCTGGAGATAACTGGAATTGGTCTGTTAGTCGATGGTCCAATCTTATTTGGTTAGCCAACTGGTTTGGTCCAGTGGTGTGATAACACCATATTTGTACTCATTTTCACCATTGATTTCAAATGCATTTTAAAGGTTTTAATCAGATTTAGAAACTTTTATTATGATTTTTATGTATTTATAGTTTCAAGGCTCTTTTCAGGAAACTTAAGGAAAATGATGACAAAATGGAAGAAATCCACATTTTCAGCTCCGAGTCAGATCGTCAGAAGTTCAGCCTCAAATGAAGACTTTCTAACCGTCCGATCAAGCTTAAATTTGGAGACAATCAAGAAGAGACAACCAGATATCCATAGCACTTTATATCACGAAGATCCAACGGTGCAATAAAAAGATACATGGAGAACAAGTTGACCAAATTCACCTGTCCCGAAAGACTCTCACCCGCGGCAAACATGCATTTTGCCTCCCCCGGAAGACTTTCACCCCCGGTGGATCCATGACGAGCCACAAGGCCCAACATCAAAGCCCACTTCACCATTTCTCTTCAGAGAAGCCCTAAATGAGACCTGGAAGACCTTAGGACCTATAAATACATTTCTTAGCAGTCCTAAACGGGTATGTGCTCCTCTAATGAGATTTTGAACCATCAAACTTTGTTTTTCTAAGGTTAGGTGATGGAGATGGGGATTCTTCCCCTGATCCATTGTTCTTTCTCCTTTATCTCTAATTAACTTTTCTGTTTCATCTTTTGCATTCTTTCATATCTTTTATCATCCATTGCATCATGTATATATGTTCCAGAGAGTCAAGTTGTTTGAAGAGTTTTCGATAGGCGTACATGTTGATTAGGATTTCTAAGTTTCTAGACCATATTCTGGATCTCATCTCTTCTAAGTTTTTCATATTGCATGAGAGTAGATTCATGACCTATTCTCTGAGCCTAGGATCGATCAGAGCCACAAAAGTGTTGTATCAGATCATCCATACCTAGTTTCAGAAGAACATTGTCGCTATAGGAGTCGAGAGCTACTTGTAGAGAAGTTGTGAGCAGACGAATTCAATATTTAATGCATGATCTTAATTATGGCATGTGAGTGAGAGTTAATTGCCAGATCTGAGTGATTAGTAAATTAAGATGGCGAGGGTTAGTTAATAATACACATGTCTATTCTAGTTCCATGCAAATCCTAGAAACAGATGAAGATAAATCACCCGGAAGCTATTTGGAAATGCTTTGACATCGATTAGAGTAAACCGGAGAAGTCTAAATCGCCACCTATGAGTTTAGAGTCTATAGTCTGAGTCGTCATGCTTCGGATCTTCTTTTAACAATTCATATGAATTGCATTTATTTCTTGTGAATATTAGATGAGGTTTAGTTTAGGATTCTTAAACAAGAACCCCAAAAATTTCATGAGTTTATAACTTTGCTTACTTCACAGTTTGTTGTTTATTGCAGATTACACATCCTCCTGTAGATCGACACACATCTGTGCACTTGCAGACACTTGGGTATTATAAATTTAAAACTTTTTGAGGACCAATGGGCTTGTAAAACACGCAACCCTATGCCCGCACCCCTTCAAGTTTTGGCGCCGTTGCCGAGGAGGTTTTAGTCGTTGGAGGTCTAGGTTGAAGCCGCAAATGACTATATATATGTCGAGTTTCTGCCAAAACATCATAGGAAGTAAACCAAACTCATAAACACCCTAACTTTTTATTTTTCTGCTTATTCTTTCTTCTGCTTTCCCTAGTTTCAGAATCCTTAAAGCATGGATTATCCGAGAAGAAACCCTAATCCAGAGCGGAGGTTTTGCAACCTGTGTGAAGCTCCCTGCGCATGTGAATCACCATCCAGACGTGATTCCAATCATCTTGTTTGGTCGAATCATCCGAACCATTACCATGGAGACTCGCGAACTCCAAGCCACCGAGATGAGCCCTATTCGCCACACATGGTGAACCGTCGACCATCTCATCCCTTACGTCATTAGATTATGCACCATAACTATGAGAACAACTGATTTAACATCCTGCTAAATCGGTTGGAAGCCAAGCTGAATCAGTTCCTTGCCTCCCAAGACCTCATCGAAGCTGCCCTGCGAACAAGGATAGATGCCGTCACCATCAACCTTAACAAGAGGTTCGATGACCTCTCTGAGCACGTGAAGACACTGGAGGATCAGAGAACCAAGGACATTGAAGTGTTGAATCAGAGAATGGAGTCTGTCAAAGAAGAGCAAGATAAGAAGAAGTTCAACATTCGGCAAAGTGAAAGAGAGCTGCAAACCCTAACTTTCAAGATCGATGACTTGGACAAGGAGCTGAATGAAACCAAGAATCAGACCTACAACTACACATTGGAGCTGTGGCAAGGTGTATATGCTACTTTAGATAAAGTTGTCTATGCTTTAGATGAAGTAGAAGAGAAAGTTCAAAAACTTTCTAAAGATCATTAGGAGTATGATCTGAACACTGGAACCAATGATTTGGATACCCAAGACGTGCCTGACAACCACTGGGAGCAAGAGAACAACAATGGAGAAGAAGAGATTGAAGTAGCAAGCATGGTGAGCCGGGAGAAGCTGACCGCGGCTGCAAGCACTTCACCCGCGGCCAGTACAACTTCCACTGCGGCCCAGAGCATCCCCCCCCCCCGGCAGAGCCTGATTTTTCAGACTGGAAGCCCTTTCAACCTCTTTCTGAAACATGTTAAAATGAAGACCAACCCCTTGTGGCCAGATCTAGGTTGTTTGATCAAGCTGTTTTCTCCATCACTGCACAAGCATCAAAGAAAAAAGAGGAATCCAACACTTATGCATCTTGCAACATGGTTTACACTTGTGACAATGAGGTTCAAGAGCAATTCTCAAAAGATGAAGAGTATGGTTTGTTTGTTGAAGATCCAAACCCTGGGGACAATTCATCTAATGACAACTCAGAACCAATAACCAAGAGCATATCCAGAGAGAGACTTATCGAATTCAATAAATTTGTGAAGTCCGTTCTTCTCTACCATGAATTCGATGACATCTGGAAACAAGGCTGCCTTCAAGTTTTCTTCAGATACAGCAAGGAGATTAAGGAGAACATCTACACTTATTTCAGGAGAGCCAGATATATATCTTTTCCTAGATCATCACTGATGCAGCTGTTTACAGGATCCATCTCAAAGATCCCCAAGAAGCCAGTGACTACACAAATAAGATCAGCAAAGAAGCACTTGAAGTGTTCAATCAAGTAGTTCAAACTCTGCCCGAAGGAATTTTATTTGCCAAAGCATGTAGAGACTACGTGATCGGCCCTTCTTTTGTGACAGCAAAGAATCTATCCAAGAGATGAAAGACATGTTCACACACATCCAAGAAGGTAGACCAATTTGAACTCTGCACAAAGTTCAAGACAATGGTCAATTTCTTATCTCTTGTGATATCAGAGGTGAAAGATTTCTCAATATTCTTTGTGATTCTTGAGCTTGCATTAACATGATGTCTAGATCTACTGCTTTGAGACTTGGCATTAAGCACATTTCAAGTACCAGGACGAAGATTAGCTTAGCAGATGATTCAAGTGCATCACCAAGAGGGATAGCCCGAGATATTCCTTTAAGGATTGGAGATTGCATAGCACCTGTCGATCTATACATAGTGAAGACGAAAGATGACTCATATCCAGTTATCCTTGGATGATCTTTCTTAGCAACTGCTAGAGCCATCATGGATTGGCCTAACCTGAGAGTTTCTTTTGCAAAAATCGACAAGGACATCTTCTATGAAGCTACACCACTAAAGAGCAAAGGAAGAAATCATAAAGCCCAGACATTTGAACCAGAAGAACTCTATAGTAATGAAGAACCTACAAGAGAGAACAGGAGGATTTCCAAAAAGACTTGTCTTAGGATAAGATCTTATTCAAACTAAGTCCTTTTCTTTGCAAAGTCTAGCTAAGGACTATAAACCAAAGCGCTTGATGGGAGGCAACCCATTTAGGTACTTATTTGTTTCAGTTTAACTTTCTTTTTCTATTAAAGTTTTGTTTTTCTTATTTTAGACAGGCCTTAGTATGCATCTAAAAAAAAAGAAAAAAGGATCTGACCGCGGCCGAGGAGCCTTCAGCCACGGCCAGAAGAAGTTTTTCCGCGGCCATGAAGACTTGCCCCGCGACAAGCAAGAGTCCCACCGCGGCTGCGACACTCTGAACCGCAGCCAGCATCCATCCGGCCACCCTTGGCCATTTCCACCTCCACCTTGATTCAAATAAATCCAAATTTGATCACAGAGCCTAAAGAGTCTTAGAAGCCAAAATCATTTGAGCCAAGGCAATAGGTATTCACCTAAGGAGTTATGACTCATAACCCGGACAAAAATCCATGTCTCGGGGGAGTTATAAGGAGAACCTGAAGGAAGGAGATCAGAAATCTTGAAGCAAGGAGAATCTGACTGGAAACTGTGGGGGCATCAACAATTCCATCCTCCCTTGCTGTTTTGCATAATATCCTGTCTCTCCAGAAAAAGGTAACCCTAAACACATCAAGCTTTACCAGCTTTTTGATACCTAACCTTGAATACCTTGTTTAATATCCTTCTGATGAGAATCACTTCAACATTTAGTAAATGTTGAGAGCTAGTTGACTGGAAGTTAGTTATAAGTGTGTGGATTTTCTCATGACGGATTAACGGACTAGTAATGTTTGTATTTTGGTGAGAATTTTCTAGACTTAATCTGATTGATGCATTGTCCATAATTAAGGTATAGAAGTATGGTTGCTGATATTTTTAATTTCCCTCTCATTTCTGAAGAATAATATTTTTCCAGATTTGATCTTGTTTTGTTTGATGACAAACAAAGTCTAAGTCTGGGGGAGTTGATAACACCGTATTTGTACCCATTTTCACCATTGATTTCAAATGCATTTTCAAAGGTTTTAATCAGTTTTAGGAACTTTTATTATGATTTCTATGTATATGTAGTTTTAAGGCTCTTTTCAGGAAACTTAGGGAAAATGATGGCAAAATGTAAGAAATCCACATTTTCAGCTAAGAGTTAGACCATCAGAAGTTCAGCCTCAAATGAAGACTTTCTCACCGTCTGATCCGGCAAAAATTTAGAGACAATCAAGAGGAGACAACCAGCTTTCCATAACACTTTACATCACGAGAGGATCCAATGGTGCAATAAAAAGATACATGGAGAATAAGTTGACTAAATTCACCAGTCCCAGAAGACTCTCACCCGCGGCAAATATGCATTTTGCATGCCCCGGAAAACTTTCACCCCTGGTGGATCCATGACAAGCCACAAGACCCAACATCAAAGCCCATTTCACCATTTCTCTTCAGAGAAGCCCTAAATGAGACCTGGAAGACCTTAGGACCTATAAATATATTTTTTAGCACCCCTAAACGGGTGTGTGCTCCTGTAATGAGATTTTGAACCATCTAACTTTATTTTTCTAGGGTTAGGTGATGGAGATGGGGATTCTTCCCCTGATCCATTGTTCTTTCTCCTTTATCTATAATTATCTTTTCTGTTTCATCTTTTACATTCTTTCATATCTTTTACCATCCATTGCATCATGTATATCTGTTCCAGAGAGTCAAGTTGTTTGAAGAGTTTTCGATACACATACATGTTGATTAGGATTTCTAAGTATTAGACCATATTCTGGATCTCATCTCTTCTAAGTTGTTCATATTGCATGAGAGTAGATTCATGACCTATTCTCTGATCCTAGGATCGATCAGAGCCACAAAAGTGTTGTATCAGATCATCCATACCTAGTTTCAGAAGAACATTGTCGCTATAGGAGTCGACAGCTACCTGTAGAGAAGATGTGAGCAAACAAATTCAATATTTAATGCATGATTTTAATTCTGGCATGAGAGCGAGAATTAATTGCCAGATCTGAGTGATTAGTTGATTAAGATGCCGAGAGTTGGTTAATCATACACATGTCTATTCTAGTTCCATGCAGATCCCATAAACAGATGAAGATAAATCGCCCGGAGGCTAATTGGAAACGCTTTGACATCAATTAAATCGCCACCTATGAGTTTAGAGTTTATAGTTTGAGTCGACATGCTTTAAATATCCTTTTAACAATTCATATGCATTGCATTTTATTTCTTGTGAATATTAGATTAGGTTTAGTTTAGGATTCTTAAAAAAAAACCCCAAAAATCCCATGAGTTTATGACTTTGCTTACTTCCCAGTTTGTTGTTTATTGCAGATTAGACATCCTCCCTGTGGATCGACACCCTAAGTCCTACAACATACATCTGTGCACTTGCAGTGTAATAATCCGGTAGTGAGAGGAGCACAGGCCGGCGACCCGAGAAAAATCGAAATTTGAAAATCAGCCAAGTGAAGGTGCGATCAGAAAGAGGAGACCAAAATAGAGACTTTGGTCCAGACAGAATGAAAAAGGCACGAGTGGATTGGGAGATACCCTTTCAGGAAGCTTTAAGCTGAGAAAGGCAGTTAAGCGGAATAAAATTTAGCCGAGGAGAAAATGCGCGTGTATGGATATTAGCCGAGAAGCGATATGTGATAACACCGTATTTTGACAACTTTTATGGATCATTTTGAAATACTTTTTCTATGTTTTTAATTGCTTTTAAGTACTTTTATCACGTTTTTCTAGTATTTGTAGTTCCAAGACTCTTTTCAGGTAACTTAGGGAAAAGCTTAACAAAATGGATAGAAAACCAGATTTTTAGCTCAGAGTCAAACCGTCAGAAGTTCACCCCCGATTAAAGGCCTTCTCACCGTCTGATCCAGCTCAAATTTGGAGATCTTAAACATGGAAGTATCAGCTTTCCAGCACACTTTACAGCTTGGCAATCCAACGGTTCAATCAAAAGATACGCGAAGAGCAAGATGTCCCGTAAACCAGCCGGCAAGCGTTTCCACCTGCGGCCAACAGGCCATTCCCCGCGGTCACAAGCATCCCGACCGCGGCCAGCCACCCATTCCCCGTGGTCACGCACTTCTCGACCGCGGCCAGCCAACTCCGAATCCGAAAGCCCATTTCTGAAGCCCAAAATGATTCCTTCATTTGGAGAAACCCTAAGTGACGCCCAGAGATGTCTTGAGCACTATAAATACATGTTTTAGGAACCCTAATTCGTATCATCACCTTTTACACCAGCTTGTTTTCTTTTTGTTTTTACTTTAGGTTTTGACCGCGGGAAACACATGTTCGACCGTGGCCGCGTCTTTCTGCCTGCGGCCGGAAACCATTCACCGCGGTCCCGTGGCTCCTGACCGCGACAAATGGTCGTTGAGATTAAACCTGACCCCAAATCACCCACTTCACCTCATTCCACCTCACCAATCCCCATTCCACCTCATTCATCACTTCCCACCACCTTCATCACCACCTATCACCTTCCCAAACCTCTACGAATGAATCCGGTCCATCACCACCAGCATCCCGGATCCAGGTAAGTTCCCTTTGCCCTTACCAATTCGATTATCTATGCATTTTTCTCATCCAATCTCGACTTCTTTCACACTGAGGACAGTGTGATTTAAGTCTGGGGGAGGATTTCATCCGTTTCTAACCACTTTTCTTTCATGAGTCTTGCATTATCAACATTTTTTGCATTTTCCTTAAAGTTTTTCAAAATCGGTTTTCAAAACAAAATACGTTTTAAAGGAAATGGTGAACATGAATCAATTATAGTTGACTGTGTGCTTTTAGACTGTTCCTAGTGACATGCTCATTCGTGATTTAGGACTAGACTAGGCGGTAGCTAAGCACATTTGAAACGAATTACCCCAGAGGAATTTGAATGATTTCGATTTAGATGAAGGAAAACACTAGTCTGTTTTATTTGGACTTAATTTGGACTTAATTTTCTCATTGAAGCATTAGACCAGGGAAACGAATCATACATTCAGGACTCCTTTACCCTTTTTACCACTCTCTGTTGATCCTGAATGGCTACTTCATCTTTAGCTAGTTCCCCACCTTAACCAATCCTCTTTCAAACCACATGCACTCTTGTTTTCTATTATCTTATATGCAGATAAGTGCAAAAACGTTGGAGAGAAAGAGGACTGACGCAGTTTTCAGTCACCAAAGACAGAGACCTGCGATTTACCGGAAAAGTTCCCGGAAGGATTCAACACAAGAGGAAGTTCAGTTTGCCTTAGAAAAATCTCAAATTTTGGTACAATCTCGTCCTCTAGTCTCTCTCTCTTTAAAAGGCATTTCCTTTAAAAAAAAAATTCCGAATATAAGAAAAGAAAGGAAAGAAAAGCCTTAGAGAGTCTAGAGAGGTCGAATTTTAAGTCCGAAGGCAACTGGAGTTCGATTTTATGGAGTTTTGGAGACCATTCTCTGATTCCCGGAAAGAATCTAAGTCTGGGGGAATAGCTGTTTATAACAAAGGAGGAAGGATTATGTAACACATTTGGCAAGAAGAAGTAACTGAAAATTGCGGTCCTCAACAGGTCCTTATCTCCTTTGCGGTTATGCATATTATCTTGCATCCTCCGAATCTTCAGGTAACCCAAAACACTTTAACTCCACCACTTAAACAGCCCTTTAATGCCAAACGCCGTCTACCCTGGATGATGTCTTTAATGAGAACTCACTATTGAACTTAATGAATGTAGAGAGCTAGTTGACTGGAATCAAGATTTAGATTGTTTAAGTTTTGCATGACGGAAAAAGTGGACTAGTATCATTCGTGTATTGGTGAGAATTTTCTAGACTAAGTTGTGGATTGATGCACGATCTTTGGTCCTAGTTTAGGAGTTCATGTCTCTGAGATTTGTGCATTCCCTATATTTTGTTTTCACTTAACCAGTTTAGACTTTTGCTTTGTTTGAGGACAAACAAAGGTTTAAGTCTGGGGCAGTTGATAACACCGTATTTTGACAACTTTTATGGATCATTTTGAAATACTTTTTCTATGTTTTTAATTGCTTTTAAGTACTTTTATCACGTTTTTCTAGTATTTGTAGTTCCAAGACTCTTTTCAGGTAACTTAGGGAAAAGCTTAACAAAATGGATAGAAAACCAGATTTTTAGCTCAGAGTCAAACCGTCAGAAGTTCACCCCCGATTGAAGGCCTTCTCACCGTCTGATCCAGCTCAAATTTGGAGATCTTAAACATGGAAGTATCAGCTTTCTAGCACACTTTACAGCTTGGCAATCTAACGGTTCAATCAAAAGATACGCGAAGAGCAAGATGTCCCGTAAACCAGCCGGCAAACGTTTCCACCCGCGGCCAACAGGCCATTCCCTGCGGTCACAAGCATCCCGACCGCGGCCAGCCACCCATTCCCCGCGGTCACGCACTTCCCGACCGCGGCCAGCTAACTCCGAATCCGAAAGCCCATTTCTGAAGCCCAAAAATGATTCCTTCATTTGGAGAAACCCTAAGTGACGCCCAAAGATGTCTTGAGCACTATAAATACATGTTTTAGGAACTCTAATTCATATCATCACCTTTTACACCAGCTTGTTTTCTTTTTGTTTTTACTTTAGGTTTTAGGGAGAGAGAGATCTATCTCTTGAACCCTTGTTCTTTCTTTTTCAATTTCGGTTTCTGTACTACTTTTTAATACTATGTTTTTGATTTCGTTTATCATGTTCGAGTAGTTTTATTGTTGGGTCTAAGGGATTTTCGATGGGGATATATGTGTTCGATGAGGATTCCATGAGCTTTTGAGCCGAATCTTAGAACTGAATTTGTTTTTACTGCATGAGAGTAGCGTCATGAACTACAATCTGATCCAGACGCTTGGTGACACGAAAGTGTTTATCCGGTATCAGATCTAGTTTGGGAGAGCAAAATCAAACATAGGAGTGGAAACCTACCTATGGGCGATTTGTGAATGCTGACGAGTCTTAAACATAATGCACCTCTTCTTTTCCAGGGCCAGAGCGGAAACCTACTGGTCAGGGTTAAGAGATATAGTTGTCTATGATCACGACAGTGGCGTATTCATACGTCCGTGACTCCAGTTCGAAAAGTTTAAGCTAAGATCTTATCAAATGTACTCTCTAGCAATGTTTTGAATCGCTGATACCCCTGAGAAAACTTCCCTGAGCCCCAGCGCTTTCTTTCTTATAGATTTACACCGATTTTTATTCAAGCTTTAGTCTAGTTTCTTTACTCCTTCAATCGATTTTTATTAAAGCAATTAGGTTTAGCCGTTTTTCTCGTTTTTACCCGTTTTCGTTAAGTTTAGTTATTAGGTCATTTTAATTCCCGTTGTTTCTCTTTAAGATTCGTTTTTACGTTTTAAACACACCACCAAAACCTTCACAAAACTCGCCTGGTTCTAGACTTCCTTACTTTATATTTCTTTCGAGGCTTTTGTAGGAAAGATCCTCCTTCCATGTGGATTTGATCCCTAAGTACTACAATCGATCAGCTGTGCACTTGCGGCTATTAATTTCATTTACCCTCGACACACACCACATCAATATGGGCGCAGATCATGTTTTGGCGAGAAAACATGAGCAAAAGCCGAGAAGTATGTTCTGAACGAGAGGAAGGGTTTCCGTCGAGAGTTAGGTAAGATTAATGGCAGAGAACAGTCCACATCACGCTACGAGAAAATGAGGTTGGAGTGTTGACACATGATAAGGTACACATCATTAACCCAGGCGCCACACATTTTAACCAGAAAGGAGAGGTGGTTAGGTAACACCTACCCCCATACCTTAGGAAAACTATAAATACCCCCCCTTCCACCTTTAGTTAGTTTCTCACTTCAGAAAACCTAGAGAAACGCTAGAAAAGTGAGAGAAAGTAGAGAGAGGTGCGAGGTATTTCCGGTAAGGTTTATCGGCAAGGATTAGGACGTGATGGAGCTTGGCGGATGGTCTAGGAGGAGTCTCGGAGTAGGACTATGCGCTTGTCTAGCTGGTGCCAGGTCACCAATAGTTTTAGTGTGGTGTTATTTGGTAGTATAATCGATTGTGCTGGTTGATCGAGGATGAACAAGGGACATTCATTCTCACATATCAAAAGGATAGTAAGGCGATGGAGGTTATTGTCTAAATGTTAGAAAAATTACTAAGTATGAGACTTAGTAATATTAATTGCGTGGTAGGGTTTAGTACATATTCAATTCTGGTGATTGATGCTAGGTTAAATCTTATGCATTAGTTAAAGGTAACTATGCATGCTGATTTAATAACATCATGTGAGAAAATGTGTTTTACCCGTTGGGTGAGGTTGTGAGCGATCCCGTAGTGGCTGGTGTCTTACGTGTGGTCCTCCTTCCGGAATAAAGGAAATAGTGGTGTTGCCGGTTTGCAAACCACAACTTCTCAAGTTTGTATAAAATCTTATTGCATGAAGGATTGCATTAAGTAGATGAATTTCTTGCATATGATGGCAGGTCTATGCGAGAAGGAAAATTGTTAAGTGCTTTGTTTGTGGTACCGGAAGTGGTCTTCAGACACTACAGACCAGGTTAAATATTATGTGGGATCGTGTGTGGCCTTTGGGCACCATGATCAATTTGTGTAATGCATTCTAGGACCGGGTAAAATAGGCATGTAGCGCTATTTTATTGCTGTCTGGAGAGGACTAGGGTATCAATTTTCACGGTTTAAGTGAGTAACCAATAGAAATTGGAATTAGACGAAATGATTGATGGATGTAAATGGGGGTTCCATTTACATGTCATATTCATTGTCGTAAGATAGAGACCGGGAGTGACCTTTGGGTACTACAGTCTAGTGTGAATGTTATGTGATGCATGTTCTAGGCCATGCGAGAGATCCGGGAAGGATTTGTGGCTGGATTGAGTCGACAATGTCTAAGATGCTCGGTGCGAACATGGGTCGCGCCCATGGCTGAGTGCTGCATGACGATGCGGCCCGACTGGTCGAGAAAGGACCGCGAAGTCAGAGGCAAATCCGGTCTACGTCTGTGTGACGATTGGACGACGGGGATTTGCCGGGCAAGGATGTGTCCGAGGGCGCATACCTGAAGGGTATGGCGTCTATGGATCCCTTAGGAACGTGTGAGCTGGGATGGCGAACACGGTAGCGATGTTTGGCATATAGAGAATATGCTAGTAAAGTAGATTGATTCCGCGTGTGTATAGTAAGGGTTAGGATCGGTTCCTTGATGTTTGAAATGCAGATCCTTGGGATTGCATTGAGTGATGGCTGTGAGCTTGTTTTGCTTGGATGCGTGATTGTGCTTGGGCTATATTGGGGTTGGGTCGGGATATGACTAACCGTGGAGAGTCTCGGACTCACTGGGCATTTAGTAGAAATGCTCATTATACAAAATTTGTTTTGCAGGAGACCAATAGTTGGGAAAGCTTTAGAGGGAACGTGGGACGCTAGGCCGCCGGAGTAGTTTGATGTTGTGAATGTAAGCATAACAGTTTGTATTATGTAGACTACTTTGACTCGAGCTCAACTATATGGTTTTCGGTAACCGTTTGTAAGTGTACCTTACTTAGTATTAATAAAAGTGATTTTGTGGAACTCCTCGTTTTTCCGGATATTAGACCTTGTCCAGGTCGAAACAACTCAAGACTAGGGTACGGGTTTCAAAGCCTTAGGCCTTGGTCGAGAGGCATGGTTTCGTATACGGTCTACCTAAAGTAGTATTGGATGCTTTGGCCCGACTGTCTCCGTTGTCATTCTGTGGCTCTCTGGGTTCTTTCTATTCATAGATCAAATCAGGGGTGTTACAAATGTTGGTATCAGAGCATGGTTCATTATCATGCTCATGGGAGCGAGTTTTCAAATGTTTTATCGAGTCAAAATGGAGTCGCACTCACAACTTAGGAAACCGGTACGTCCTACGCATAGTTGGGTAGGTGGGGTTAGGATTTACCTTTTGTTCGATGCAGCGGAGTATTGCAGGTCAAAAGGTAAGCCGGAGAGGCCACTATCCATGAGAATTGAATGAACGTTGGTTAAGGAGTTGATCACTTTGCGGAGTCAAATGTGATGGATCGAGAGAACGCTATGGAAGTAAGGTGAAACCTTAGAGTTCTAGGAATTACCTTAGCTTTCATGATCTTTGTAAGATCCCATGCCAGGTACGTATGGGTGCTAATTCTCTCTTGTGTGATTGAGTTGTTGCATGATTGATTCGGTGAACTTGGTAGTTAGGTATTATAATAGGGTTATAATATCTAAACCAATATTAAGAGGGTTTAATATTATAAAGATTATAATATTAGACCGGAAGTGATTAAAAGTTGGTTACATATGTGGACATGTAGCTGTTTGTGTGAAAGTCGTATGTGAAGTTGGTAGGAGTAAGATCATACGCATTTGTGTGTGAGAAAGACGCACGTGAAGTCGGCAGGACTTAGACTGTGCGCAACTGTAAAATTGTGCGTGAAGCTGGGAAAGCTAAGACCGCATGTCGTAGGACGGAAAGTCGCGCGAACTTATTCCGTGCCTATCTAGTAGATAAACGTGGATTAATATTAGGAGTATAATATTAACCAGAAGTATTTTGTGAATCTTATGCGTAAGATAAGTTTAGCTGAATGCTTATAAGGGAAAATGATATGGGGAGTTATCATTTCCTTGGCGTGTCGGAAGTGTCGTAGGGTGTGTGGATGACTGGGAATCCTTAGGATTTGGATAGAGTTCCATAAGCCTTAGGATTGTGAAAGGTGCAGGAATCCATAGGTTTTTTGGAAATATTTCCCTTAAACCTTAGGATCATGAGTGATAAAGTGTTTTAGGAAGGCTGTCCTAAAACTAGATACCTTAACCAATCCCAAGAAACCGTTTGTAGCAGGTAAGTGAGTGTGATGTGTACACATCAAAGGATGTGGTGGAACGGAAGATACAGAATTCGGCCAGAAGACAGTAGAGATGAGAATAGTGGCAGATTGGGGAGGATCCGCCAGACTTGAGCAGTGGTAGATCCAGGAGATCAACTAGAAGTACAAACGGTGGTAATTTAGAATGGAGTCATGAAATCACCAGAAGGACATGGTGACGGGCTGTAGATCAGAAGGATCAGCTAGAGTAGAGAATAACAGTTGATCTGAAAGACGGTATATGTGAGCACCAGAAGGAAATGGTGAACAGCATAAGATCTAGTAGGGTTGAACGTGGATTAATAAGGAATCGATGGGGACGAAGCTGAGAAAGAAGAGAGATCGGGAAGATTCACCGCCAGCGAAGACAGGAGTGCGTCAAAGCCAAAAGGGGTTATGAAAAGAATGAGGATGTGGAATGAGGTTCAAGAAATCACATTCGGGCATGATGATTCATGTTATCGCTAATGAAGTAAGAAATTGAAGAATAGAATAATGGCGAAAGGTCATCATGGACCGCGTCTAAGGTCATGAGATAGAGTCTATGTGAAGACTGGACTAGTAGTGATGAATCATGTGAAGACAAGACTAAGGAATAGTCTATACCGAGGAAGAAGAGTCTGAGATAAAGAAAAGATAAAGGCGGAGAGTTGCCAGAGCAAGTTGGGTGAACATGATTGTCTAAAAGCAAGGCATTTGTTAGAGCTTGAGCTCAAAGTGCGAGAGAAAGGAAATGAGTTCATTAGTGACGAACCAAAGGGTGCTTTGGTCACAAGACCAAGGTTGACTTTGCCTAGGCCGGAAAGTCAAATAGGATACATCCAGAGGAAGGAATCAAGATGCATCCAAAAGTAAGGTGTGATGACAAGGAAAGACGAGAGGACGCATTATGCCAAATCAAAGTCAAGGAAGTGAAATTCGCCAATAGTGGACCGAGAGCTTATTTAAGTAAGGAATACTTAAAGAGTCAATGTTAAAGATCAAGAATGGAGTCATAGTACAAGAAGGTGTGAGGTGACAGATTCAAGATTAGGAACCAGAGGGTAGCTGGAGAAGCTATCTCTAAGAGCTAGAATTCGGGACGAATTCTAATAAGAGGGGGAGAATGTAATAACCCGGTAGTGAGAGGAGCACAGGCCGGCGACCCAAGAAAAATAGAAATTTGAAAATCAGCAAAGTGAAGGTGCGATCAGAAAGAGGAGGCCAAAATAGAGACTTTGGACCAGACAGAATGAAAAAGGCACGAGTGGATTGGGAGATACCCTTTTCAGGAAGCTTTAAGTCGAGAAAGGCTGTTAAGCGGAATAAAATTTAGCCGAGGAGAAATTGCGCGTGTATGGATATTAGCCGAGAAGCGATATGGGCGCAGATCATGTTTTGGCGAGAAAACATGAGCAAAAGCTGAGAAGTATGTTCTGAACGAGAGGAAGGGTTTCTGTCGAGAGTTAGGTAAGATTAATGGCAGAGAACAGTCCACATCACGCTAGGAGAAAATGAGGTTGAAGTGTTGACACATGATAAGGTACACATCATTAACCCAGGCGCCTCACATTTTAACCAGAAAGGAGAGGTGGTTAGGTAACACCTACCCCGATACCTTAGGAAAACTATAAATACCCCCCCACCTTTAGTTAGTTTCTCACTTCAGAAAACCTAGAGAAACGCTAGAAAAGTGAGAGAAAGTAGAGAGAGGTGCGAGGTATTTCCGGTAAGGTTTATCAGCAAGGATTAGGACGTGATGGAGCTAGGCGGATGGTCTAAGAGGAGTCTCGGAGTAGGACTATGCGCTTGTCTAGCTTGTGCCAGTTGAGTTCTGATAGTTTTAGTGTGGTGTTATTTGGTAGTATAATCGGTTGTGCTGGTTGATCGAGGATGAACATGGGATGTTCATTCTCACAGATCAAAAGGGTAGTAAGGCGATGGAGGTTATCGTCTAAATGTTAGAAATTTACTAAGTACGAGACTTAGTAATATTAATTGCGTGGTAGGGTTTAGTACATATTCAATTCTGGTTATTGATGCTAGGTTAAATCATATGCATTAGTTAAAGGTAACTATGCATGCTGATTTAATAACATCATGTGGGAAAATGTGTTTTACCCGTTGGGTGAGGTTGTGAGCGATCCCGTAGTGGCTGGTGCCTTACGTGTGGTCCTCCTACCGGAATAAAGGAGATAGTGGTGTTGCCGGTTTGTAAACCACCACTTCTCATGTTTTTATAAAATCTTATTGCATGAAGGATTGCATTAAGTAGATGAATTACTTGCATATGACGGTAGGTCTATGCGAGAAGGAAAATTGTTAAGTGTTTTGTTTGTGGTACCGGAAGTGGTCTTCGGACACTACGGACCAGGTTAAATATTATGTGGGATCGTGTGTGGCCTTTGGGCACCATGATCAATTTGTGTGTTGCATTCTAGGACCGGGTAAAATAGGCATGTAGCGCTATTTTATTGCTCTGTGGAGAGGACTAGGGTATCAATTTTCACGGTTTAAGTGAGAAACCAATTGAAATTGGTATTAGACGAAATGATTGATGGATGTAAATGGGGGTTCCATTTACATGTCATATTCATTGTCGTAAGATAGAGACCGGGAGTGACCTTTGGGTACTACGGTCTAGTGTGAATGTTATGTGATGCATGTTCTACGCCATGCGAGAGATCCGGGAAGGATCTGTGGCTAGATTGAGTCGACACTCCCTAGAATGCTTGGTGCGAACATGGGTCGCGCCCATGGCCGAGTGCTGCATGACGATGCGGCCCGACTGGTCGAAAAAGGATCGCGAAGTCGGAGGCAAATCCGGTCTACGTCTATGTGATGATTGGACGACGGAGATTTGTCGGGCAAGGATGTGTCCGAGGGCGCATACCTGAAGGGTATGGCGTCTAGGGATCCCTTAGGAACATGTGAGCTGGGATGGCGAACACGGTAGCGATGTTTGGCATATAGAGAATATGCTAGTAAAGTAGATTGCTTCCGCGTGTGCATAGTACGGGTTTGGATCGGTTGTTTGAGGTTTGAAATACAGATCCCTTGGGGATTGCATTTGAGTGATGG
>NW_006256686.1:15360975-15490592 GCF_000478725.1 Eutrema salsugineum
TAACCGTTTGTAAGTGTACCTTACTTAGTATTAATAAAAGTGATTTTGTGGAACTCCTCGTTTTTCCGGATATTAGACCTTGTCCAGGTCGAAACAACTCAAGACTAAGGTACGGGTTGCAAAGCCTTAGGCCTTGGTCGAGAGGCATGGTTTCGGGTACGGTCTAGCTAAAGTAATATGGGATGCTTTGGCCGGACTGTCTCCGTTGTCATTCTGTGGCACTCTGGTTTCTTTCTATTCATAGATCGAATCGGGGGTGTTACATGCAGACATTAAGGTTTTATAAATTTAAAACTTTTTGAGGACCAATGGGCTTGTAAAAAACGCAACCCTAGGCCCACACCGCATCATGGTGAGCAAAGGTGTGCCAGGATCGAAAACGCCTGTGTAGCAATAATCCTATTAGATATTAGATCTAGTGCTATTCTGAAAAGGAGATTGAGGGATGAGTAAGTGAATTACCCAGTGAGGTGAACCTTAAGAGATTCATTATCGCTTCTAACATATTATAACATAGAGATTAAGAAAAGTCTAATCCTAAAACAAGCTCAAGCAAGACTCAATCCTATGACTCAAAATCAACAAGAAATCAATCATCTGGTTTACTAAGTTCATTTCCTTCCGTCCATTTACCTTAACTCATCATCATGGTACTAGCCATGGCAAAGCTCTTCATGCTCAAGCATTGGCAAACTCCCGTAAATTCTCCGCATCATGGTACTAGCCATGGCAAACTCGATGTGTCTTTTAACTTCTCAATCAATAATCGGACTGCCATCCGTGATATTCTGAATCTGACATATCACCAAAAGGTCACAAATACGTGCGGATCGCCATTCCGCTGCACGATGGTCACTGGTGGTCCTTTAGGAACCACCCAGTTGCCCCAACAAACAAGCTCGTACCACAGAGTGTACCATATGACGAGTACCTCATTCGATCTAACTTAACAAGGTCATTTAATAGTTCCTAACAAACAAGTTCTTTGTGTTTAAGACTTCCATTCAATCACCACACACTTGACAATCATTTATTCTTTTCCTCTAAACAGTTAAATGGTTTCTAGCAACCTAGCTCATCATCAATCATCGTTCAGCAATCAACAATCAATTATCCATCATCAACGATCGAAGGCGAAAACGGTCGATTTCCCACTGAAAACTTTCATATAATAACAGATCCCTAAAAAGCTTGAACCTTGTTTTATTTCCCCATTGAATAAAAGTTCGAATTATATTTCCCCACAAAATCAAAGTTCGAGACTCATTTCCACACAGAACCGAAGTTCGAAACTTATTTTCCCGTTCACAACAATTTAGTTTGGTTTATTGTATACCAATTAACATTTAACCAATTAAACAACAACAAAAACCAAAATTAACCAAATACAATCCGATTTAACAAGTCTAAACCACATTTAACTTTCTAAACCTGATTACAACCCGGAAAAAAACAATAAACCCCACCCGAAACTAAAATTTCCAAAACAAAGACAAATCCAGAAATCCCAAAAGTCCTAAAATTATGAAACCAGAAATCCCAAGAATCCTAAATATCTGAAACTAGAAACCAAATTCCACAACTCTAAGAAATCGATAATCCTATCTGCAAGTTTGGTATTGCTCAAGAATGGAGATAGTGGAGTGGAGCGAAGTCCCTGAATTTTAAAGAGTTAACAATTGATATTGATTATAAAAAGAGGTACCTGAGGAGATGGGTAAATGGTGAAGCCAAGCTTTGACTTATTTCCATAATCTACTGACACGTTCTAACAACAAAGCCGAAAGAAGGTCAATGAAGACGGCTCTAGGGACATGCTTTCCAGCACTAGTCTCTCTGAAGAAAGTGTTGAAAGCATCGTGTGCACCTCCCACTGTAGTATCACTGCGAAGGAGCAGAAGAAGATGGCTATTAAGACTTTGAAATCTCTTGTGGTTTGTTATTAAACGATTTGTGATCTTGAAATCTCTTTTACAATTTTCAATTTGGAAAAATTGAGTTTTTAGGGTTCTTAGAGTTCAATCGATTTGGGGATTTTTCTGGGTCGGATCTAGGGTCGGGTCAGATTTTCTAAATTGGTTTAGTTTCTAGGTGTAGAAGGTGTAGTTTATGCTTTATGTTAAAAACCGCTCAAAACCAACATTAAACCAATAAAATCGATAATATTGGGGAAATGAGTATTGAACTTTGATTTTGTGGGGAAATATAATTCAAACTTTCATTCAATGGGGGAAATAGAACGAGGTTAAAACTTTGTAGGGATCTGTTATATAAAAGTTCTCAGGGGGAAATAGACCATTTTCTCTCAACGTACAGATCAACAGACACACAACTATGGTTTAGATAAAGACTAATCACTACTCAAAATCACAATATGCAAGAGTTGGAAAGTAGCAACCCTCACCTTGGCATTCTTGGATGAGGAGATGGAGGATGGTTAGGAAGTTCATCATCGGAAGAGGAGTCAGGCGAAGGAGGTCTTGGTGGTGTGTCCATCTTGGCGATTTGGAGGCTCACGGCGGCTTGGAGGCTTCACCGCAAGGAGCAGCGATGAAGGGAGAGAAGGAAAGGTGGCGGAGGCTCGGCAGGGAGGAGCAGCAGCGGCGGCAGTGGCACAGCAATAGGGAGAGATCTCAGCGAGAGAGAGAGAGGAATAAGACGGAGAAGAAAAATCGCAGGAGGCAAAAAGAAAAGGAGGCAGAGTCTTTAGTTTTCTGAGTTAGGCAGAAGAATAGTGTTTTTAAGGCTTATATAGGGGTTTTAATTGGGTTAGAAACCCATTAAGAAAAAGAATATAATTAAACCAATCCCTTAATGGGCTGGGTTCTTACAAACTTCTCTTGTTACACAGGATTCATGATAACACCATATTTGTTAGGTATGGGAAAAATATTTGTATCCATGTATTTGTATCCTTGGAGCGGATGTGAAATGAACGCTCAATGTAGGAAGTAGGGACAAAGATTGCAACAGGAATGGAGGGGAAGATCAGAGAGGCATAAGAAGGAAGGGAGGAATTTAGAATAGCTGAAAATGATTTCAAGCGGAAATGGGGAGAGGACAGGGGTGGAACTGAAGGGAGGAAATGAAGAGGTGATATAACTTTATGCTAAAGGAATGAGAAAATGATAGACATGATTGAAATATGGACAATATAAGAATTACCAGAAGGCAGGAACAGAAAATAAATGATGATATGAAATTTTTATGGTGAAGGAAAGAGGAAAAGAAAACGATATAGAGGAGTTTATAATGAGGTCAGAAGAACAGATTACGAGAGAAAATTTATAGCCAGAAGAGAAAAGGAACGATTAGCGGAAGAGACATTGCAACAGGCGGGAGGAATGGAAGAATACTTATTTGCGAATCATGATAAAAAGAAAAGAAGATATACCAGAGAGCTTACGATGGAAAAATGAGAAGGAAATGGGATAGAGGTTACAATACAGAAGGAAGAAAAAGAAGCGAACAAACTAGAAAACATATTTGGAAGAAGAGAATGAAAGTACCATGAAAGAGATACCAATTTTTAACCACTGCTAGAGAGGAGGGCATAGGTTTTACGAATTTAAAGCAAGGAAGAGAAGAAGGGAGTAGGGGAAAAGGTCATCATACAAATTTCGGTGGGGAAAGGAAACATAAATAGCTTAGAATGAATGAATAGATGAGGGAGGAAATATACATAGACTATCAGGAAGTTACGGTTGGGAAGGAAGGAGGAGAATAATCATATTGATATATCTGTATCGAAGAGAACTAGTGATATGGGAATAAGAGAAGGGAAATATTCAATCTTAGAGAAAATTTATGGTGAAGAGAATAAGAAACGGATAGGGTGGAAGAATATATATATGAAGAAGGGGGAGTGGGTGAAAAGGGATACCATAAAATTCTGAGAAGGAAAGGGAGAACAAGGAGCTCATATGAACTAAGGAACTTGTAATAAAGGAATTTGAAGAAGGGCTTATACATCTTACCGTAAAGAATAAGAAGAAAGGAAGAGCATGGGTATTTCAAGAGGGACTTGTAATAAAAGAATTTGAAGAAGGGCTTATACATTTCCCTCTTTTTTTTGTTTTTTTTTGAAGAGGGAGTGAGTATCATAAGACATATGATGAAGAAGGACGGAATTATCACCGTAGGATTTATAGTGAAGAAAAGAAGAAGATGGAAAAGAAGATGTGGATTCTCCAAAGGTCGAATCAACTCGCCTTGATTTTTAAAGTTTAAAGGGGCAGAGTGACATTGTAGACAGAAATAGGAAAGAGAGAGAGGGGGCTACTAATCTCTAACCAATGCAAATGCTCTTACACATTCATCTATATATAGCGAGATTTATTCATATATATACTCTTACACACATTAAAAAAATACTTTTATTAATAGGAAAAAAGGAATAGAAGTACAATAGTTTAAAAAATAAAAAGCAGAACACCAAGCATCAAATCTAGGTCCTAAGAATCAAAGAATAAATAATGAAGCAATCAAATGAAGAAATAAGAAAACTAAGTTCTACTACTATTTAGTTTGAAAAGCTTTTCCCTAGCCACTATCAGAATCTTTGGAAGGATCCTCGTCTGCAGAAGAGCTGCTGTCAGAAGAGAGCACAATCAATTCGGGCAGGTTGCTAACAAACTTGGCATTCCTCATTATTGCATCCAAGGTTTCAGCCTCGTGCAGATCTTCCATTTGCATCCTGGCCCGTAGTTCTGGTCGAAGGCCCTCAAAGAATTGGCGAACAAGCTCCTTAGTGCTGTACTCACTCAAATGAGCCTCTCTGACCCTGAATAAGTGGGTTTGGTACTCCTCTAGTGCCTCACTCTCACGCTGGATCCATCCCGCCATGGCTCCATTCTTCGGTGAAGACTTCCCTGGTTCATCCTTGATGCACTAGCAACATACTCCATGATCCACTCCAAGGTATTTCTTGGGACGACGAGCTGGCCTGGAAGGGAAGGTCATCTATCAGTTGCGAGCTGAGTAGCTTTTCCTCTTGAAGCTCATGTCAATCTTGTCGGGCTTCTGCAACTGGACTTGCTGCATCCGCATCTCTAGCTGTCTCTTCCTTCTCCACTCTGTGATCTTAAGCGGGAGATTGCTCTTGCGGGCTCTCATCTTAGTGTGATAGAACCTTCGAAGCCAAAAAGGAAGAAAAATCAAGAAAAATAAGCAGAAGAAGGAAAAGATAAAAGAAAAAGGACAATCAATGAAATAAAAGTAAGGGAAGACCAATCAGGAAATACAACCAAGAAAGAAAAAAAAAATTTTAACCAAAAATTATATCTAACATATTGTTGCTACCAGTTTTGAAATTAAATCTCTAAGAGCATCTCCAACCCGTTACTCCATTTTTTTACTCTATAAATGGAGTAATTCCATAATGGAGTTGGTTTCTCTCCAACCCTATTCCATTTTTTACTTCATAAAGAATATTCTAAGAATATTCTCTTTCTACTAAATTTTTAAATTATTTGCAGTTGTACCTTTTTATTTGTCAAACTTATGAATTGAACTTGGTAACTTTATTTTGTTGTTTGTATTCAATAAAATTAAAAATGTTATTTTAATTCAAGGAAATTTTATAAAAAAAGATATTACATTACACAACATAATAATAAAAAATAATAAATTTAAAAGATAATAGAATTTCATTTAATTATTATCATTTGTAAACTTTTTCCCACAAATGATCAATTAATGCATTTCCAAGTGAAAAATGAGCTTCTTTATCTTTGATTTCTCCAAATCGAGCAAGAAAACTCTTGGAATTGGATATTATCATCCTTTGCCAATTGAACCTCTGGAGGTGAAGCTTCTCTTTCAACTTCACTTGGAGCATCAAGATCATGTTAATCTTCTATTATCATGTTATGTAAAATTACACATGTAGTCATTCATGTAACACAATCTTTTGCCAAAAACGAACTGGACCTTTCACAATAGCAAAACGCGATTGAAGAACTCCAAATGCACGTTCTACATCTTTCCTACATGCTTCTTGTTGTGTAGGAAAATATATATTTTTTTGGAACCCTTGGCTCATGAATAGTTTGCACTATGGTAGCCCACTTTGGATATATACCATCAGCCAAATAGTAGCCCATATGATATTCTTTTCCTTGAATGATATAATGAACCGGAGGAGCAATACCTTGAGCGAGATTAGAAAAGAGGTGGGAAGACTCCAACACATTGATATCATTTTTGGTCCCTGAAATATGCATGACATATCCAACGATCATAATCTGCCAACTTCAAGAATTATAGTTAGTGATCCACTACGACCTGCATATTGTCCACCCCAAGCGGTAGGACAGTTTTTCCACTTCTAATGCATGCAATCTAAACTACCTAGCATGCATGGAAAACCTCGTTTTTCCCAAATTTGAAGAATTCTGGAAACATCACTAGCCGTTGGTGATCTTAAGTATTTCTCTGAAAATATTTCCATGATGGCTCGACAAAATTTTTTGATGCTTTCAATTGCCGTTGATTCAGCTATCTTAACGTACTCATCTGCGCATCTGCTAGCAGACCTTACGCTAGCATCCAAAATACCGCTGTGAGTTTTTGTAGAGGTGATAATCCAAGTCTGCCAACATTATCCCTTCGTTGTGTAAAGTAGATATCATGACCTTCAACTGCATTAACAATACGAAGGAATAGAGAACGAGACATAGATATCTTCTGTGAAATATAACATCATTGTAAACCGGAGTCTCTGAGAAATAATCATTGAACAACCTACTCTATGCGCTTTCCCGCTCGCGATGGATGAATGAACGTCTGGGAACTGAACCGCCATGGATCACCTGGTTATTTTGTTGGTTTAGAAGAAATTGGATGACTGCATTGTTATTTGCAATTGCAAGAATGTATTACTTCTTCTTCATGATCGAGATTATTGAGAATTTCCATATTATCATCATCATCTGAAGATGATGAAGATGATTGAAAATCAGAGAAATTTTCAGAATTAAAATTAATTGTGAAAGAGAAGATTTATAAGAAGTAAGATAGAAGGTATATATGATATTGTGATGACTAACATGAAGTTTTAGTGGTATTTATAGAAATGTGATGATAATTGCTTAATTTTAGATGTTTTCTACGTTTTTTGTAGATGTAGATATACATTTAATATGTATTAAATGTAATAGTATGTGTAGTTGAAAAGAAAAGGTATGGATCATTTATTCAATATGTTTAGTTAGACTGATATAAATGTGAGAAATTAATGTAAATATCTCTGTGTAGTTGGATAGTCAATCCTATGTAAGTTATGTAAGAAACTTTCTAACATTTACGTATAGTTTGAGCGATGAATATTGATAACACTGTATTTTGACCACTTTTATGGATCATAATTATGTCCTATGCAGGTGTTTTAACTCTGTTTTCAATGGTTTTTAAAGTGTTTTCAATGTTTTAAAGTTTCAAAAGTCTTTTCAGGAAACTTAGGCAAAAGATATGCAATTTGGAACAAATGAACAATTTTAGATAAATGCAGACCTTCAGAAGTATGGCAAGCGATAAAGACATTCTCACCGTCTGATCACCCCCAAAATTTATGAAAACATAGAGCATACAACCAGCTTTCTAATGCACTTGGTTTGGAGACAATCCAACGGTTAGATCTTCAGATAATCCCGATGCAGGAATAATTGAAAATGCAGTTCCGGAAGACAGCCACAAACCGGGACCGCGGCCAAAACCTATTTCCCCGTGGGTGGGACCATCACGACCGCGACCAGAAAATGTTCACTTTCCAGACGACTTAATTAAAACCCAGATCAATTCCTTTCGTTATTTTTGAAGCCCTAAGTGTCCAAGAAAACTCCAGAAGCTATAAATACCCTCTTTAGGTCATTCTAAAGGGTGTGTTCGTTTTTGTACTTAGATTTTCGTGTGAGGCTCACAAACCCTAGAGAGAGAGAGGTCGCCGTTTTAGAAGGAGGAGCTGCTGAAGGAGAGCCTCATCGCGCCTCCGCCGTCGACTCTGTTCTTTCTTCTTCTTCCCTGTTTTCTTTAATTTCCTGCAACTTTCAATACTCTATAATGCTTTGTTACAATATGTTTGAGTAGTTTCCCAGTTGGGTTTAAAGGGATTTTTCAAAGAGAATTTCGTGTGTCTTTGCTTATGATTCGATAGATTTAGGATTATTAATCTTCTAGATATTCTTCGTTTGCCTTTAATCTTACTGCGTGACTTTGCTGGCCACTTAGAAGTCGATCTGATATGATATGTTGCGAAAGTTTTCATTGATTGTCTGAAATAGGGTGAAACGAGCAATAATTCTATAGGAGTGGAAACCTACCTGTAGTTGAGTTGTGAATGTTGATGAATCTTGTTCTGCTATTGCATCTTCTCCCTTCCAGGATCAGAGTGGAAACCTACTGATCAGGGTTGCGAGAGATAGTTGTTTAGTGCTGCGAAAGTAGGCTATTCATACTTCCGTGCCTCGAGTTCTAGAACATACGTAGTTGATTACCTTTATCATTTATTTAAAATCGACATAGCCTAATCCATGAATCCCTGCGAAACCCCTTGATGCCCAATGTTTGTTTTCCATTGCTTACAACCCTTGCCCAGTGATAATGAGCTAATCGGATCGGTAAAACACAAATATGATGATGAACTGATTGGAAGTTTCGATTCACTAGAGAAATTCATGGGAGATCGAAGAGCTATTCAACCAACCTTACCATAGGATGGCAAAACCGAAATTAAGGTACCCTATATCCACTTAGTTCAACAAAATCAATTTCATGGTTATTCATCTGAACACCCGATGGACCATATCGAGACGTTCGAAGAATTATGTGCAACCATTACAGCAAATGGGGATTACCACAAGTGTAGTCTTTTCCCATTCTATTTGAGAGATAATGCCAGTAAATGGCTAAAATCTTGAGAACCTGCTTCACTAAAAACGTGGAAAGCATGTAGAAAGGCTTTCCTAAATCGTTTTTACACTAGAAATCGTTCAAATCTCGTAAGGAACAAGATAAGAACTTTTAAACAAAAAGAAGATGAAGATCTTTTAGATACGTAGGAGAGATTTAGGAAATACCAAAGAGATTGTCCACATCACGGATATACCGACAAATACCTGATGGGTATCTTCTATTGAGGCATTACTCCAAAGTTACAACACTCTTTCGATACAGAAAGTAATGGAGACTTCTCAACTAGATCTGTAGAAGATGCTCGTGTCTTCATCAACAATTTCACAAACAGCTTCTGTAATCAAGCAACCTTTGGCAATTCTGCACTTCCTGAGAAGAAAGAAGAGATTTCGGAAGTTATGAAGTGTCTCCATCACCTAATGAGTCAACTTGGAATGCAACAAACCAAACAAGGCACACAATACGTGTAACTTTGATGGTTGGGACAACCCAATGGATTCTTATGATCAAGGGATGGTGAACACTGCAGATGTCTATCAAATTCAAGATTTTCCCTTCGTTTTTGATCACCGCGGGTCCATTCATTCGGACCGCGGGAAAACGTGCTTTCACCACGGTCGTGACAATGCTGACTGCAGCCAAGATCTGTTCCAATCCCTATCCTAGTTTTCCCTCTTCTGAAGCTGAAAATCTAAACAAAAGAATTCTAGAGCTTGAAAAATCTAGGTCTGAAGAAATTAGTGATCTTAGATCTGAACTAAAAATGATCCAAGAGGATTTCAATGAAAAATTTTCCACCCTCCTTAGCCTGATGATCAAAACTAATTCTAGAAACATAGAAAATTCTGAAGAGGAGCCAAGTGAAAATTCTTTCGAAAACTCAAGTGAAGCAGATCCCTCCGATCATGTGAAAGCTATCATACTTAGGAGTGGATTACCTTATAAAGAGCCTGAATTTCCTAAAGATCCCGAGGTTGAAGAAAAGGGTAAGGAAAAGGAAAAGGAAAGAGAAAGAATCACGATAGGAGACACTGACAAAAGAAGTGGTAGGAGAGAAGGATGGAGAATAAGTAAGAGAAGATACATCTCGGGAAACCCTCGGAGAAGATCCGATTCCACCTCCACCAACTCGTGTCTACAAACCTAAACTTCCATATCCTAGAGCCTTAAGTGCCCCGAAGAAGGAGAAAGAAAAAGCTAAGCTGAAAGAATTAATCGATCAATTAAATGTGAGATTACCCTTCGTAGAAGCTTGTGCCTTGATTCCCGCTTTAAGAAAGTACATGAAGGGTATTCTAACAAATTCTTTAACTCTTGAAGAAGGCGTTATGATGATAACCCATGAATGTAGTTCTATCCTGCAAAGCTGAATCCCTGAAAAGAAAAACGATCCTGGAAGCTTCGTACTTTCATGCACCATCAATGACGTAGCTTTTGAGAGTGCTCTTTGTGATTTAGGATCAAGCATAAACATGATGCCTCTTTCAGTAGCAAAACGTTTAGGACACCATACTTTCCAGCCCACTAAAATCTCCTTAGTATTAGCTGATCGTTCTGTTAGACAACCCGTGGGTATCTTAATAGATGTTCCCGTAGAAATCAAAAAATGTTCCATACCAACAGATTTCGTAGTTCTAGAACTTGAAAGAGAACCTAAGGATCCCTTTATTCTTGGACGACCATTCCTATCTACAGCCGGAGCCATAATCAATGTTCCGGAAGGAAAAATTGACCTTCATCTAGCCGGTCTAGTTATGCAATTTGACATGAACAAAAGTTTCGATAAATCTACTTTGGATGGCAAAATTTGTTGGATTGATGAGTTAGACGGAAGTATTGAGGAAGTCTATGAAGATCTGCTTCTCGACGACCCTTTACGGGTCACGCTTTCACCCGCAAAAGATGAACGCAATTTCCTTGAAGAAATTTCAAGTGAATGCGCGCGTATGCTTGATAAGTCCGAGACTTATAGGAAACCTCTAAACTATCTAGATTTTAAGGACCAAATGAACATTCCTACACCTCCTAAAGACACTGCCGCAGCAATTAATGATCCTTGGAGCGAGCTTAAAGCCCCTAAAGTTGAGCTTAAACCTCTTCCCGTCAGACTTAAGTATGCTTTCCTTGGACCTAATTCTACTTATCTTGTCATTATAAATTCTGGTTTGACAGAAGAAGAAACCACAATGCTGTTGTCCGAGCTGAGAAAGCATAGAAAAGCCTTAGGATATTTACTTGATGACATACCTGGAATCTCTCCAGATCATTGTATGCACAAGATTAATCTAGATGATAATGCTAAAAACTCAATCGAAAGTCAAAGGAGACTGAACCCTAATCTAATGGATGTTGCCAAGAAGGAGATAATGAAGCTTTTAGAGGCTGGAATAATCTTTCCTATCTCATACAACACTTGGGTTAGCCCAGTTCATGTTGTCCTGAAGAAAGGAGGAGTCACTGTCATTAAAAACGATAAAGAAGAGATGATCACTACAAGAACAGTCACTGGACATTGTATGTGCATCGATTACTGAAAACTTAACGCAGCAACTAGGAAAGATCATTTTCCACTTCCCTTCATAGATCAAATGCTAGAAAGGTTAGCTAACCACCCTTACTATTGCTTCCTTGATGGATACTCTGGATTTTTCCAAATTCCTATTCGACCGGAGGATCAAGAAAAGACGACATTCACTTGTCCATATGGCACGTGTGCTTATCGACGTATGCCTTTTGGATTGTGTAATACACCTGTTACCTTCCAGCGGTGCATGATGTCGATCTTCACAGACTTTATTAAAGATTTCATGGAAGTATTCATGGATGATTTCTTTGTGTATAGATCTTCTTTTGAAAAATGCCTAGGCAACCTTGGTAAAGTTCTGCAAAGATGTGAAGATAAGCACTTAGTATTAAATTGGGAAAAATGTCACTTCATGGTACGAGACGGAATCGTGCTTGGGCACAGGATTTCTGGAAAAGGAATTGAAGTCGACAAAGCAAAAATCGAAGTCATGACAAGCCTACAACCTCCCACAAACGTAAAAGGAATTCATAGTTTCTTAGGACACGCAGGATTCTATAGGCGCTTTATAAAAGATTTTTCTCAAATAGCTAGACCTCTTACGCGTTTGCTTTGCAAGGAAACGAACTTCGAGTTCGATGATGAGTGCTTAGCCGCGTTTCTTAAGATCAAAGAAGCCCTTGTCTCCGCTCCAGTCGTGCAAGCACCTGATTGGGAAATCCAATTTGAAATCATGTGCGATGCAAGTGACTATGCAGTCGGAGCAGTGCTTGGCCAACGAAAAGATAAGAAACTGCACGTAATCTACTATGCAAGCAGAACTCTTGACGAAGCTCAATGCAATTATGCAACAACAGAGAAAGAACTTCTAGCTGGCGTATTTGCATTTGAGAAATTCTGTTCTTATCTCGTAGGATCTAAGGTTATAGTTCATACTGATGATGCTGCAATCAAGTATTTAATGTCTAAGAAAGACGGTAAACCGAGGTTGATAAGATGGATCATCCTACTACAAGAATTCGACATTGAAATTCGAGATCGGAAAGGCGCAGATAATGGAGTTGCAGATCATCTTTCACGAATTCGAGTTGAAGAAAGATTGCCTTTGAATGATAGCCTGCCAGAGGAAAACATCTATGCAATAGATACAACCCCCACCAATGCCAGTGCCGCACCACCACGTCAACTCATGCGAAGATCAGATGCT
This sequence comes from Eutrema salsugineum, assembly GCF_000478725.1. Lineage (NCBI taxonomy): Eukaryota > Viridiplantae > Streptophyta > Magnoliopsida > Brassicales > Brassicaceae > Eutrema > Eutrema salsugineum. The sequence goes on from NW_006256686.1 coordinate 15,373,617, forward strand.
TTCAACACCCCATGGTTTAGGCACATAGCGAACTACCTAGCAGCTGATGTAGAACCACCGCAATTTTTTGGTTACAGGAAGAAAAAGTTTCTGAAGGACGTAAGACATTATTTTTGGGACGAACCTTATCTCTACAAGAGATGTGCTGATGGTTTATTCAGAAGATGCGTGGCTGAAGAAGAGATGGAAGGAATTTTATTTGGATGCCATAGCTCATCTTACGCAGGACATTTCACAACCTTCAAAACCGCTTCAAAGATCTTACAAGCAGGTTTTTGGTGGCCTACTTTGTTCAAAGTTACTCAAGCTTATATATCGCGATGCGATAAATGCCATAGGATGGGTAGCATAAGCAAAAGGAATAAGATGCTCCAAAATTTTATTCTCGAATTCGTAATTTTTGATGTCTGGGAATAGATTTTATGGGACCATTTCCTACTTCTTTCGGAAACCAATACATCTTAGTAGCAGTAGACTACGTCTCTAAGTGGGTTGAAGCAGTTGCTAGTCCCACCAATGATGCGAAAGTCATCATGAAGCTGTTTAAATCTGTGATATTCCTGCGTTTTAGAGTTCCTAGAATTGTGATAAGCGACGGAGGATCGCATTTCATCAACAGATTTTTCGAGAATCTTCTTAGAAAGAATGGAGTTACACATAAAGTTAATTCTCCATACCATCCCCAAACCAACGGTCAAGTAGAAATCTCAAACAGAGAAATTAAGTCGATTTTGCAGAAAACAACTGCAGTTCATCGCAAGGAATGGTCTACGAAGCTTGACGATGCATTATGGGCATACCGAACAGCATTTAAGACACCATTAGGAACAACACCATTCAATCTAGTTTACAGAAAAGCATGTCACCTTCCAGTAGAACTCGAGAATAAAGCGCAATGGGCTATCAAGGAGATGAACATGAACACGAAAACACTTGGAGAAAGAAGACTACTTCAACTTCGTGAGTTAGAAGAAATCCGACACAATGCTTACGAAAACTCGAGGACCTACAAAGAGAGCACTAAAGCATATCATGATAAGAAGATTATTCATAGAAATTTTGCTCCTAACGATAAAGTTCTTCTTTTCAATTCTCATCTTAAGCTTTTTCCAGGAAAATTACGTTCAAGATGGTCAGGAGGACCCTTCACGATAAAGGAAGTCAAACCATACGGAGCCATTGTCCTATGGGACAAAACTGGAAATTCATTTACAGTGATTGGACAGCGTGTAAAACCATATCTGGCTGAAGAAAGAGAAGACGAAAGAGAAGTGATGTTTTTGATTGATCCATCATCAGCCAATGATGAGATCAAGGAGTGTCACGACCCCGGTTAAGTCGAATCAAGCAACAATGTCAAGCTAACGACTTGAAACAAGTGCTTAGTGTGAGGCAACCCACTTGGTATTTTATTTATTTCCCTTTGACCTTTAGTTTCTATTTCCGTTGCTTTGCTTCTGTTTTATTTAATTTCAGTTTTTTAGTAAGGAAAAACGAACACAAAAGACGAGCAGCATTCTCCAGCACGATAAGTACTCTTAAACATTCAATTTTCAAATTTTTTTTACCAATCCTTCCAAGATTTATCACACTGAGGACATTGTAAAATAAGTCTGGGGGAGGATGTTCATCCATTACTAACGAAATTTGAATTGTTTTGAGTTTGTTTTGGACACATCAAATTTTTCAAAAAGTTTTACATAAAAATTTTTCCGGCAACTTTTTCATAAAATTTTTCAAAAATCGTTTTCAAAAAGCTTTCAAACCAGGAACACAATAAATAATACTATGATGATTTAGACCAGTGTGCTTCTACGCTATTTCCTTGTTTTTTGATCTTTTTGTCATTTAGGCCTAGACTAGGGGGTAGCTAGAATACTTGCATTTCAAAATCCCACCAAAGGACTTCTATTCAAGAGATTCTTTCTGACAGGATATACTAGCTCATTTTATCTGGACTTAATTTTTGACTTCATTCTCTCATTGAAGAATTAGATCAGGGAAACGAATCATACATTATGGACTCCTTTACCATTCTACCACTCTTTGTTGATCCTGAATGGCTAGTTCATCTTTAGCTAGTTCCCCACCGAACCTAACCTTTTTCAAACCACATGCACTCTTGTTTTTCATTGTCCTATATGCAGATATGTGCAAAAACGTCGGAGAGAAAGATGATCAACGTGGTTTTCAGTCACTGAAGACGGAGACCTGCGATTTCATTGGAATGATTCAACCAAAGGAGAAAACTCAGTTTGTCTTGGAAAAACTTCAAAATCTTGGTACAATTTTGTCCCTTAGACTCTCTCTCTATAAAAGGTTGTTTCCTCTTTCGAAAAAAAAAATCTGAAAAAGAAGAAGAGAAAAAATAATAAAAAAAGGAAATTAAAAACCTTAGAGAGTCTAAAAGGATCGAGTTCTATCCCTAAGGCGAGCTAGAGTCCAATTATATAGAGTTTTGGAGATTACCTTTATGATTCCCAGAAAAGATCTAAGTCTGGGGGAACAGCTGTTTACAACAAAGGAGGAAGATTATGCAACAACAATTGGCAAAGGATAAGGGACTGAAAATTTGCGGACATCAACAGGTCCTTCTCTCTCTTGCGGTTTTGCATAATATCTTGCATCCTCCAGATCTTCAGGTAACCCGAAACACTTAAAGTCCACCACCTTAATAACCTTAATACCAAACGCCGTCTTCCCTGAATGATGACTTTAATGAGAATTCACCATTACACTTAATGAATGTAGAGAGCTAGTTGACTGGAAGTTAGATCTAAGTGTGTAGATTTTCGCATGACGGATTAACGGACTAGTTTTCTTGTATTTCGGTGAGAAATTTCTAGAATATATCCAAATAGATGTTTCACGATAAGTTATGGTTTAGAAGGACGGTTGATAACTAAGAGTTTTCTAAACTCTTTACAGAGGTATCAATCCCCTGTCTTGTAGTACAAGGGTTATCAAACCAAACTTGTGGAGAGGCACTAATCTGTGTTGCTTGTGTACTTAAGTCAAGATGATCAAGCAAGGTTTTTGGTAACTAATCTACTTGAAATGCAAGAAAGAACAAAAATAAAGCAAGCAATGTGATTTAGACTAGATGAAAATGCAGATAATAACAAGTAAACAAGCGAATGATCAGATGATGATAATAGATGATAAAGGCAGAGGCTTTTGACAGGATAAAAGACTCGGGTGTTTCCAAGCTAAACTTGCGAGTTAATGAATTAATATTATCAAGCGATCTCATTTAACATGAACTCAAAATATGATAATCCTCTCATGAAGGTATTAAACATCTAAACTGATCCTCTTTCATACCAAAATCTCTTTTGAGAAGCATGAATCAGTCAGCTTTAAAATCCAGTTCAATAAGTCATTTAAGAAGAACAAACTATCACTCTCGCGATGAAAGACTCTTAAACCTCTAACCGATAGGTTCAGACATTTCTACAAACACTTTTGATGCGAGAAATGTCTTGGATCTGGACCGCAAGTGATATGCTTGGATCCAACTTAGAGATCTGATCGGTTAGAGAATGAAACGTGCAAGACTGGACCCCTAAACTCGCTAATCTATCATGGAAACACCCTAATCTACCTATCTAAAACCTCTTAAACGGACTACTCACTAATCATAACAAGCTCACTAAATCCTTTGCAAGACGTGTAGCAAGTCATGATTAGAAGCTTTGATGCTGGTGAATAAAGGAAATGAAAGAGAACAAGATCTCACGTGAAAACAAGATATCGGATTAGATTAATCAAGTTTCACAAAAGAGGCAAGTTGTCAAAGCTAAAACAGGCAGGAAAATAAGATAAGATAAAAGGTCCTTAGGTTTTTGGTCCTAAAATCTATTTATAGTGAGGGATAAGTGTTGCGGGTCAGCCCGGAACAAACGGGGTACAGAGCGCTCTTCTTGGGTCGTCGGGTGAGCACCTCAGTGTGTGAGAGAGTGAAGCCGAGGTCTTGATGTCGAGGGGTGCACCTGAGCAAAGATCAAGATGAAGATCTCATGAAGAACACGTCAAGAACATGCATGAACCCTAGTCTTCAATCCATTTTCACGTGCACTCTCCGAGTCAGTTTGTTCTTGAATCTGGGTTTGTGACAAGGAACCTAGGCGTGCAATGCCGAGGGGCTTTGTAGTCGAGGGATTTAGCAGATGAAGTCCGACATGCAATACCGGGGTCTTGAAGCCGAGGTTCGCGTTCAACACTTAGTCGTTTTCAGCTTTGCTTCTTCAGCATGCATGCCTCGATCTTGATTCACCGAGGGGTAGCACGAGGTCTAGTCCAAAGAGGTTCAAGGGACGAGCCTCGGACTAAGCAATGTCGATGTAATGATGCCGAGGCTTGAATAAACACTTAGCGCGTATCGCAACTCTTTAGGATTGTATTGACCAACTTGTCTTCTGGTTGCAGTAACTTTCAGCATACGACTCCAAATTTCTTGAAACCAATTCCACGATCAAGGTTACTCGTACAGATCAAACTTTGGTGAAGAAACCATCGGATCTTGGGAACTGGAAGGCTCCCCGGATTGCTCATCTTTGCGACGCATCGGAATGACCGGAAAATCAGCTTTTAGACCGACGTCTCTTTCGGAGATGATATCTTCCAAACAACAGCTCCAAATTGGATGAACTCAGGTGTTATGAAAAGAGTAGTCAGAGATCTCAAATATTGATGAAGGCCTTGTAGACCGATTCGAGCCAGAAAGGCATCGTCCTACGTAATCTTTGGAACCCATCGGATCGGCTCTCGAATGCATGCGAGACAGGTGTGTCTCCCGGTGGTGATATCTCTCTACTCACTGCTCCGAATTCTGTGATTCCAACTGTTATGGGATCTTGGCTTGATTACCTCCAACTTTGATGAAGACCCCGTTAACTGATTCAGACTAGACAATTCCTCGGATTTGCAATATTTGATGCGCGCGGGTGAAAATGAGTTTTAGCCGAGAAATGCTTCTCGCGGTAAGGGAAATATCCGAGAAACGTTTACCGCGGTAAGCTTTTTAGCCGATAAAAAATTCCCGTCTCGGCATAAAACTTCACCCGACAGGATTTTCACCCGGTAATGATTTTTAGCCGATAAAGACCACCCGATGGCATTTTTAGCCGATGAACTGACCCAGCCGGTACGAGTTTTCGCCGAGAAATTCCTCCAAGCGGTTTTCACCATTTTTAAACCTCTTCTTCACCATTTCAACTCCTGATCACACCTCTTGAGCTCCAAATAGCCTCCAAAGCACCTGATAAAGACTCCAAACCATGCAAAACTCTTTGGGACCTAAAGAAAACCCTAGAGCCTAATTTGATGCCTAAAGACCTAAAAAGAATGAGAAAACTCATGATTTGGACTCGAGAATGCAGCTTAAATGATGCAAAATATAGACATATCAACTACCCCACACTTGTCCTTTGCTTGTCCTCAAGCAAAAAGAACAAATGAGAGAAAGAGGTTGGATTCAACGGGAGTTCATATTTCCTTTTAGAGAGAAGTGATCACAATGAGAATTCAAGTTCATGCTCAATTATGCAATGCAAAGCCATACTCAGATATATATCAACTCAACAAGAAATCTCCACAAGTTCTCCTCTCTCTCAACTCTTTCACATTCATTAAGCTTTATCAGGTGAATCAAAAGATGCAACGTTTAAACAAGCTGGCTTGGCTAGGGAAAGGCTATGAGATTAAAATGATCTCATCAGTGTTCAAGCGGGTTCAATGCAGCAAAGGGATCTCTCTATGAATGATCAAACTTCGGCAGAATGTTAAAGGTAAAAAGCAACCTATGCATACAAGGGCAAAGACTCATCCCACCCCACACTCAACTCAAAGTTTCCTCACTTGCTCACACTCTCAAGAACCTCTCTTTTTACTCTCGTCATCGCCTAAATAGGGGACTCATTTTCTTTTCTCATGCTCAGGTCTCGGAGTTTACACTTTCATTAACTCTTTTTCAATTTCTTTCGCAATTCCTAGCCTCTTTCTCTTTCTTTTCTTGAGCTCTTTGGCTTCTTTTCACTTCTCTTTTCATTTAGAGGCTAGGTTTTCTTTTTTCACAACACCAGAGCTTGCTTCCTTGACTTGAAACTCCAAGACCGAATTCTTTTTCTTTCATTCCCCTAGCTATTTCACTTTCTCTTTTCCACTCCTTTCACCTTTTTCCACTCACCAACAAGTCTTTGCCCCCACACTTATTCCTCGCCAACACTCTTAGTTCCTTGATGTCGGAACACAGCACTCAATGAGACCTGCCCTTGTTGCTCTAAACCTAACACTTTCTGCTAAGTTTGATCGAAGGTGGCCTTTCAATTCACACACAAACATTGGCTTGAAAGAAGGATGGGTTCAAGGTGAGGGAACTGATCCATGATGCGGATTCAGCTACTTGAGCTAAGGAAAAAAAGGGCGGTAAAAACAATGGTTCTAGCTCAAGTATGTATGTCAGTATCCACAAGCTTATTCAAACAATGCACCAAAAGATATTTTCAAGTCAAGTTCAAGGTTCTCACTTAAATTAGAGTTGAGTTCAATTAAAACTTGCTTCTCAGATTCAGATCGTTTCAGACTTTGCAAACACAGAATAAGATTCACAAGCATATTCAGTTCAAGTTCTCAAGGTGATGTACTTTCTAGGAAAACCTATCATTACTCCCATGCATTGATGCAATCCTATATGATGCAACTAGACTCGATCCTAAAATGTGAAATGCAACTAGAATGAACATTTTTTTGTGAAAAGTTTCTGATTTTTCATATGCACTAAGCTACATGAGACTCAAAATGCAAAAGGTCAAACAAGAACAAAGAAAACCAGATCAGAAGACACAAACCTCATCCCCCACACTTAAATAACACAGTCCCCTGTGTTATAAAAGCGTGTGAGAGAAGTAAAAAGAAAACGAGACTAATGCAAGATGATATATATAGAATGCATATTTACAAGGTTTTTGAAGTCTTTACCTCAGTCGCTGAGGTCTGATGCCACATAGTATGAGGGATTTGACGTTGAACAGGACGGTGTAGGCTCTCGTGGTGGGCTGTTCTCCGAGGACTCAGGCTGAAACGACGTGGCCGGATCGATCCACTCCTCTTTGCCTGGTGGAAACTTGGTATTCCTTGCATTTGAGCTCTCACCAACTTCCTCTTGTGTGACCGGTGCTGTTGAGGTTGCCGAGTTCTTATCAGGGGATGAAGGCGCGGTGAGCTGCTTGACTTTCTTCTTTAGCTGCCTCACACAATCCACCAGCTTGTGAATTGTCTTATCTTGCCACTTGCACCACTAAAAAAGACCGTTAACTCTCGAGTACAACTTCCTTGTGTGGTATTCGGGTTCTCCCCACACATAGGGATCAAAGTGGTATCAGCCCGCTCCTATTCTTCTTTCAGAGACTCTTGGCTCTTCGTTCTCAGACCCATCGGCTCCTCGTGCGTTCGGAGGCCTACTAGACTCAGCCTGTTCTTCTTTCATGCACTTGCGAAATGGTGGATCGATGAGGGGGTTGTACAGCTGATCCTTAAGCACGTAGAAGGAGACATTGCGTTGCTCTTGTAACAATTTGGGGGCTCTGTTAGGCAAAAGAACTGGCGTGCCATCCTTGTGTAGCAACGTGAAGTTATAAACCCACTTGTTCCCTGCCTTGCCTCCAAAGAAACCACTCTTGCTTAAGTATTGTTTATCAATGAGGCTCGGCTTGGTTTTGGTACCAGGGAATACAAACCCTTTGGCTCTTAGGATCTTTGTCACCACCCAACCGTTCTGGAGCCTCCTGGTGCCATTCTTCTTTTGATCACTCCACACATTGTGTCAGTAAGTGAGCATTTGAATCGCAAAGAATGCACCTAGAGAAGGTACATGTATCGGCCCTTCAAACTCCTTCTTGTTCATCGTGTGAGAGATGTGAGGCTTTAGTCCAAGGCCTAACATCTCAAGCTCGTTCAAGTGAATGACCAAATGGTTGTAGGTTGAGAAGAACATGCATACCAAGACTCGGTTAGCGTATCTGATCGCTGGGTTTCTGATGCAACTTGTCTTGCTCTTCCCTCCCACATATGGTCCAAAGGCACTGGTCTCCCATAGAGCAGCTATCTCCTCCTTTGGATACACAAATTTCTCCAAAGAGCTTTCATTCCTCACAAAGCCAAATATCTCATCTAACTCCTTGAAACAGACTTTGTAGCTGACCCCATCCATTACAAACTCTATGTGACCGAAACCTCTCCCATGTAAGCGCTTGGGATCTCTTTTGGGATACATGAACACCTCCAGAGTGGCCAGGAACTGTTGAATTATTCCTTTATAAGCAACATCACTCATCTCAAAGAACGAAGCTAAGCCCATGTTTTGAAAAATGAGAATCACATCGTCAAGTATCTCAAGCTTCCTTAATACATCTCAGGGAACCGACCTTGAGCCACTCTTACTGTGTTGAAATGATCCAAGTACTCCCCAGTAGGTTGAAAGTGTTCCCCTTCAGGCTCGGCTTTTGGCTCTCGTTTTGCTCCTTCATCACATTCGACATCATGCTCGTATGCAGCTCCTTTTGTAACCGCGGCTCCAGCTTCTTCCTCATCAGATTCCAAAGCCACTTGCTTCCCTTTTCTTTTTGGTTCAGGCACAGGTGCAAGCGTGAGCTCGCTGTTCTTTGCACGCTTTACGGCTGGCTCGCCCTCGGCTCTTTTGGTGCTTGTGGAGGATTTCTTGCCTGTTTCTCCGTTTCTTGCCGAGGCCACAGCCTTGCCCTTGTTGGCTTTTTTCTGAACATATTTTCCTTGGGCTAGATTGGCTGTTCTTTCTGTCATCTGCAAAAGAAACCCTCAAAGAAGGAATGAGAGCCGAGTATTGCGCTAAGCTCAAATGCCAAAAGAACAAACAAGAACAGAGCTTTCTCTCAAACAGAATGGCTTAATGGTTTCTCAGGCTCAAAGTGATCAATAATCGAGTCAATACAATCACTAGTAGCAAAGAAAAGCAGACAGTTCAGCTGAGAAACCAATTTACCATTAAAGCCGATTTAAAGCACAATTTCTCATGAATTTTAAAAACTCAAGAACAGTCGATTTTCAGTGCAAGAACCGGTGTTTCGTATGTTGTCTATCCTGATGGAATTTATAAAATTGTTCCCAAGGTTTTTAACAGTCTAAAAGAATTGATTCCATATTTTACAAACAATAAAGCTCCCAAACGATAATGGAAAAAGATGAGTTCTTTAGAGTGCAAATACCTTTGGGAACACAGGATTAGAGCTCAGTGAGATGCTTATGTAGGATAGACAACACCCTAACGAGTTCAGAATACTTGGAATCGTGCGAAACTAATGAGAAATGAGAGGGTTATGTGCGTGAAATGCAGAGAAAAGAGTGAAGAAGGCAAACTCTGCGTTTTGGCTCGGTATGGAGGCAGGTATGGGCTGGAGTCTTCTTTCCAGCTGGCTTTTGGACTTTTGTGGCGCTGGTCCCCCCTTCCTTTCAAACTCCAGCCGTTGACCGCGCCTAAAAATGCTTTGACCGAGCGTTTAAACTCGTTTTGCCGCGCAAAGCCTCCAAATCATCACGGTGTGGATAAGACGAGGATCGTACGGTCTGGACTCATTTTTCTTGTGTTAATACGAGCGGCCTCGACGTGTTCCACCCCGAGGGCACCAGACCGAGGGCTTCGAGCTCATGCTAACACATAAATTTTCGTGGTTCTCAAGTCTTTTCCATTGACCGCTTAAACCTTCTTCTTTGACTTAAGTGTCCCAAGTGTTCTTGTTTTTGTTTTTGTTCTTTCTCGTTACCAGGCACCTCGGTATGCTCCACCACGATAGAATCATGCCGAGGGCACCTGTTTTGACACAGAACACTTGGTGCCTGGGGGATTAGGTGGCTCGTCCTTGGTGTAAACAGGTCGCGGCCTCAGATCAAAGTTTTTAACCGTTTCTTGTGAACATTGACCCTCGGTATGTTTATACCAAGGTGTTTATACCGGTGCTCTTCCCCCAAACTTGGTCATTTCACGATCTCTTCCTCTCACCACACGGCCCCGATGTTAATAAGACGAGGAGTTTAACCGAGGTTCTCAAGCTTTCACTCGGTAAAAGGTGACCAAGGCATTATTATGCCGAGGGTCGATACCTAGGTTATAAGAACTCCTGTCTCAAACACAAGGCCATGTTTTTTTTTACAAGCTTTCTTGTCTTCTTTCTCTCAGGATTCACTCTCAGAACGCTGTCTAAACCTGAAACCCTTAACAAACCCTTCAAAAACCTTCAAATAAAAAGAAAAAGAAAGATCAAACGAAATATATACAAGGATAAGCTTGGGGTGTCTCCCAAGAGCACTTTGTTAAACGTCTTTAAGTTTGTCTTTACTTACCTTTTCAGGCAGTTTTGGGTTCAAGAAGAAGAACTGAGGTAGCTCCCTCCCTTGTTTCGGTTACCAAGTAATGCTTGATTCTCTAACCGTTCACAACAAAGCCTAGCCCATCTTTTCCCTCTAAGATAATGGCTCCATATGGTCTCACTTCTTGAACTTTAAACCGTCCGGACCATCTAGATCTTAGCTTTCCAGGGAATAGCTTAAGTCTCGAGTTGAACAACAGCACTTGGTCCCCTTCTTTGAACTCTCACTTGTGAATTTTCTTGTCATGAAGCGCCTTGGTCTTTTCCTTGTAGATTTTAGAGCTCTCAAAAGCGTCTAACCGGATCTCTTCAAGTTCATCAAGCTGTAGAACTGTCTTCTCCTGGGCTGTCTTGATATCAAAATTCAAAAGCTTCACTGCCCACAAGGCCTTGTACTCCAATTCAACCGGTAAATGACAGCTTTTTCCATATAGCAAGTTGAATGGTGAGGTGCCAATGGGGGTATTGTAAGCGGTCCTGTAAGCCCACAAAGCATCGTCAATTTTCTTGCTCCAATCTTTCCTAGATGTGCTCACGGTCCTCTCCAAAATTGCTTGATCTGACAGTTTTAGACCTCCACCTGACCGCTTGTTTGAGGAGGATAAGGACTAGCCACCTTATGCTTTACTCCATGCTTCTTTAACAGGATCTCAAGAGTTTTATTGATGAAATGGCTACCCCAATCACTGTAACTACCCTTGGGACTCCAAATCTTGGGAAAATGGTGCTTTTAAAGAGCTTGACCACAACTTTTGAATCGTTGGTTGGAGATGCAACCGCTTCTACCCACTTGCTCACATAGTCCACAGAAACAAGTATATATTGGTTCCCGTATGAACTGACAAAGGGACCCATGAAATCAATGCCCTAACAGTCGAAGACTTCTACTTCTAGAATCAGATTCTGAGGCATTTCATTCCTCTTGGATATGTTACCGTGCCTTTGACAAGCCTCACATCTTGAGACAACACTCTGAGCGTCTTTAAACATAGTCGGCCACCAAAAACCACTTTTGTAGAACCTTGGCTACCGTCTTGAAAGCCCCTAAATGACCACCGTATGATGAACCGTGGCATTCTTGCAACACCGGGTGAATCTCCTCCTCCGCTAAGCATCGTCTATAGAGATGGTCCTTGTTAAGCACATATAGATACGGCTCATCCCAATGATACCTCATCACATCTCTAAAGCACTTTTTCCTCTGATAGGAATCTAACTCTGGTGGCTCTAAACCGCATGACGAGTAGTTCACAAGATCCGCAAACCATGGGAGGCTTCTTTCCCTGATCGTGTTGGCCTCCTCTACCTCCAAGTTAGACTTGACTAACATGAGATGTTCTTCAGGCAAAGCATCGTCTAGAGGTACTTTTGATTCAATTCTCAACCTTGAGAGATGGTCGGCAGCTTCATTCTCAATACCCTTCTTATCAAGCACCTCCATACCAAACTCTTGAAGCAAAAGAACCCATCTGAGAAGCCTTGGCTTAGCGTCCTTTTTGGTCATGAGGTATCTCGAGGCTACGTGATCTGTATAGACAATGACTTTTGATCCCACAAGATAGCTCCTGAATTTATCAAACGCAAATACAATGGCCAACATCTCTTTCTCTGTGGTCGCGTACTTCTCTTGAGTATAGTCCAATGTGCGGCTTGCGTAATATATCACATGGAGCTTTTTATCTTTTTTCTGCCCCAAGACAGCTCCCATGGCATAGTCTGATGCGTCTGTCATCACCTCAAATGGCAAAGACCAGTCGGGAGCTTGAACAATCGGTGCACTCACCAAAGCTTCTTTGATCTTTAAGAACGCCTCCATGCATTCATCATAGAACAAGAACACTACTTCCTTGCACAAGAGCCTTGTTAAAGGCCGGGCTATCTTTGAGAAGTCCTTGATAAACCTCCTGTAGAAGCCAGCGTGCCCCAAGAAGCTTCTTATACCCTTGACTGAACTCGGAGGCTGTAGATTCACCATGACCTCTATCTTTGCCCTAGTTTCTAGTTTTTTGCTGCATGTAAACAAGAAAGAAATCAAGACTGATCCATGCTTTGAACTTGTTGAGTGAATCAAGCTTTGATTAGTTCCAACCTTATCTAAGTGAGAACCATAACTTGAAAATCAAATTATCATTGCTTGTGCATGTCATTGTGAACTCATGGGTACCCTTAAAATATTTGAGCTCTCTTATCCCTTTTACCACTCTTTGCTAGCTCAAGTTGCTGTTCTCTCACCTTGAGACAGTTCCCTGCCTTTAACCAAACCTTCCTTGAAGCCTGAAACACTATAGTGAGAGATGTGAGGCCATTTTCTGAATAAACTTGACAGAAAGTGTTGGGTTTAGGGCGACAAGAGTAGGGTCTCATGTAGATCTAGCTCAGCATCATGAGTCTAGAGTAGGCTAGGAAGAGTTCTTGAGAAACACTGAGTGGAAAAGAGGAAATTTGAGATGAAAACCAGGGGTTGAAAGAAAAAAGAAAGCGGTTTGGGGTCTGCTGTGTAAAGAAAGAAAAGCTCTTGTGTTTTGAAAAGAAAAGTCTAGCCTCTAAATAAAAAGAAAAGAAAAGAAGCCAAAAGGGCTCAAGTGTTTGGAAAGAAAAGAAAAGAGGCTAGAGAGTGTTATATAAGAAAGAGCTAAGTGGAAGATTCAGACCCCAAAGCCTGAGTTTAAAGTTGAAAAGATGAACACCCTGGTGAGAAAAAAGAATGAGAGTGAAGTGAGGAGAGGGTTGATAAGGCAATGAATGTCTTGAGAAAGGAGTAGCTAGGATGTAATCTTCATGGGAGTAGAGTTAAGGTGAAAGACCAATTTGGGGTATTGGGTAGATGGGATTCTGCTCTTGTATGCACCAGTTACCTTTTACCTTCTGCATTCTGTTAAAGTTTATTCCTTCTTGAGTGATCCCTTGAGCTGCATGGAAACCATAAACATTAAATGAGATTATCTTTGTCTCATGACCCTGTCCCAAGACAAGTGAGTTCACATGATTTGCATAAGCATGATTCACATGAGCTTTAATGAATGTCAAAAGGTTGGAACTATGGCTGTTGAAAATTTAAGCTTGAGCTTGATTCATTTATTGATTAATATGGCTAAATTTTTGTGAGTAATCTTGTTTGCAATGCATCTTAGAATTAGCAACTAGGACAGTGAGCCTTGAATTCTTTTAGTGATACACTCTCTCATTAAGGAATATGAACTCCCAATGCATCCAACCTCTTTCTCTCATTTGCTCTTTTTGCTTGAGGACAAGCAAAGGACAAGTGTGGGGGAGTTGATATGTTCATAATTTGCATCATTTAGGTTGTATATTTCATTTCAAATCATATCTTATTTCATGCATTTTAGGTCTTTAGGGTTTGTTTTAGGTCCCAATGAGTCTTTGCATGTTTGGAGTGTTTATCAGTTGTATTTGGAGCTATTTGGAGTTGAAAAGGTGGATCCAGGAAGAGGAATGGCGATCAGGACTTGAAAGATGGTGAAAATGGGTTTTTGGAGGTTCTCGGCGATTCTCACGTAGTGCAGACAACTTTTATCGGCTATTTTCATGTACCGCGAGTGAGCCCCTCGGCCAAAACGCGTACCGCTGCTAAGGTTTCTCAGCCAAATTTTCCGGGTAAAGACACATCTCAGAAATCGCGTTACCCGAAGGTCTTGCCGGTCGATTCAGTTGTCGGGTGCTTCATCAAAGTTGGAGAGGATTGGATCATGGTTCCATAACAGGTGGAATCATATGATTTGGAGCCTTGAACAGAGAGTTAAGCTCGTCGGAAGGCACGCCTGTCTCACTGCCGTTTTGGACCGACCCGATGAGCTCCGAAGAATGCGAAGGCCAATCGATTCCAGACCGATTCAGTCTACATGGCCTTCATCAAGATCCGAGATATTTGAGTCCTCTTTCCATAACGTTTGCGACCATTCAATTCGGAGCTATGAGCAAGAAGATAACGTCTCTGGAATGGACGCATGTCTAGAAGCCTCTTTCTAACCGTGTCTGTGCACTGCGAAGTTAAGCCCTCCAGGGAACCTTCCACTACCCAAACGCCGAAGGTTCCTTCACCAAAGTTGAAGATGCCTAATTTTTCTGTCCACTGAAGTTGGAATCGCCAAATTTGGACCAGTATCTTGGGAGTTACTCTCCTACGAATGTGAAGTGGTCCAAGTAGACCTGAAGCCTGCGAGATGGTCTTGCGACTTGGTTAACTCGCAATGTCTGGAGATTAATGCCTGAGGGTTGAGCTGCGTGTTGAGATGTGCGAGTAAGGTATCACTGGGTAAGGTCTAAGGTTCCCGATCAAGAAAAATACTAAGTCCACAACCGTGCGACTTGAGCATGCGAGTTGGCCAAGCTTGGAACTGAGCCGCATGAAGACTCTCAATTTACACCGACTTGAGCATGCGACTTGGGAGTGATGGAGACCATCCCGCACACATCTCTGAAGGCCCCTGCTACACGGTCGTGCGAGTTAAGGAGCAAAGAGAACTAAGCCGCATGAAGGTTCGAAAATCACACCGAGAGAGTAATGCGGCTGAGCTTACATGGGTTCTATCTCGTTCAAGCTTCTTTCTTTGGCTGTGCGAGTTAGGCATGCGACTTGGGACTAAAGGAGGACCAACTCGCACACATATTCTCCCCAGATTTTGTCTTGGTGATGCGAGTTGAAGAGGAAGAAGACTGAACCGCATGAAGACTCGTAAAACACACCTAGATGGGCATGCAGCTGAGACTAAGGGACTTAAGGCTCACAAGACTGCTTCTTTGGCTGTGCGACTTGGGCATGCGAATTGGGAGGCTCCTGACCAACTCACACACTCGTCATTTTATCCATTAAAGCTGGGTCAGGATCCGGTTTGTTCCGGGCTGACCCGGTCCGTTTTAAAGACCTATATATAGTTTTTAGGGTTTTATCCCAAGGACTTAAGCTTTATTCTATAATCTCTTTGCCTCTTTTGTTTAAGAAAACTCCTTTTGAAGAGAAATATCTGATTTTGGGCGTTTTAATCAAGAGAGTTTGAGAGATCTTGTGTTTAAAAGCTTTCTTCTTCTTAATCTATCATCTCCATCTTCATTTACACACTTCTAATCATGATTAACAACACATCTTGCAAAGGATCTAGGGTGTTGATCATGATTAGTGAGTAATCCCCATATTAAGGTCTTAGATATGTAGATTAGGGCGCTTAGGTGGTAGATTAGTGAGCTTAGGGGTTAGATCATTCATATTCCATTCTCTACAACCTGTTCTTAATGCCAGATCCATACACATTATATCTGGTCTAGATTCTGGGTATTTCATGCACCAAAAGTGTTTGATGAAATGCCTGAACCAAGGTTGTTAGAGGTTTAAGTGTTATTCATCATGGGAATGATTGTCTATATGCTTAAATGACAGATTAAACTGGTTATCAATGCTTGTTGATTCATGTTTCACTAATGATGATTAGGTTAGAAACTGTTTTAGCATAGAAGTTGATACCTTCATGAGAGGATTAACTTAATTAATGATGTTTAAGTTGAATGGTTTGCTTGATCACATGATTCATTAGCTCACTAGTTTAACACTAAAGGCACCCTAATCCACTATCATGTCTAAGACCTTTCTCATCATCATACATACATTCTCATCTCATTTAGCTCATTTACTTGCTTGTTTAAGTTGATCATTAGCTTTAATCCTTGTTTTTTTTTTCATTCTTAGTTGTCATTAAGCATCAAAACTTTACTCATTTGGCTTGAATTAAGAACTGATACTGCATCTTAGTGTCTACACATGATGGATTGATACCCTTTGTACTGCAAAGTGACAAAAGGGATTGATAACCCCTCATTTAGAGCCTTGAAAACTCTAAGTTATCACTCACTTGCTTGTTTAAGTTGATCATTAGCTCTAATTCTTGTTTTAAGTTCTTTGTTGTCATTAATCATCAAAACTTCACTCATATGGCTTGAATCAAGAACTGATACTGCATCTTAGTGTCTACACATGATGGATCGATACCCTTTGTACTGCAAAGTGACAAAAAGGATTGATAACCCCTCATTAAGAGCCTTAAAAACTCTAAGTTATCAATTGGCGCCGTTGCCAAAGTGTGATAGCATTAAGATTGTGTCATTTCTTGAGATCAAGCATTTTCTTTTGTGTTTTCTAATTTCTTCCAAGTTCTGGTTGTGAGTTTCAGGTGCATGAACACCAGGTCCAGATCAAGAAGCTGTGGTCAGCCTTACCCCTTAAACGACAACATTAATCTTTTGGTTCCAAGGAGGAGAAGGGATAGGCGTGGAAGACAGATTGATCAGGCTGATATGGAAGATCAAAGACATCATGTAGTTGACATTGAGCAACCGGCTCCGGAGCAACAGGCTCAGGGTAATGGAGCTGGTAATGCAGCTGGTAATGGAGCTGGTCAAGGGTTACATCAGGGTAATGTTTATCAGGAACAGGTGCATCAACAGTAAGCTTATTTCCACCAGGGACAAGCTCCAGCTCATCAGCAGAGGCATCAGGCCAATGTCCAGCAAAGACAACAGGTGCACCACCAACAGACCTTCGAACACCCGCAAAGGAGATATAAGCAGCCACAGGTCTCTGTTGGAGAAAATGACAGGGCAAATGCTCATCAGTATGGAGCTGGAAGTCAAGCAACACCTGTGCAAAACAACAACTTTGCAGTGAAGGCATCATCACTGAATATGGTCCAAAACTCAAAGTTCCATGGATTGGCAATGGAAGATCCCTTGGAACACTTGGATCAATTTGATAAAGTATGTGACTTGACAAAGATAAATGGAGTTTCTGAGGACAGTTTCAAGCTCAGATTATTCCCCTTCAGTCTTGGTGACAAAGCTCACCAATGGGAGAAGAACCTCCCAAGAGTCTCCATTCAGACCTGGGAGCAATGCAAGCAGGAATTTCTCTCTAAGTTCTTCTCCACCTCCAGAACAGCTAAATTGAGAAACCAAATCTCTAGCTTCACTCAACACAGCAATGAGAGTTTTGGTGAAGCATATGAGAGATTCAGGAGCTACACCAACCAATGCCAACACCATGGGTTTAGTGAGGCTTCACTTCTTGATGTGGACATCGACCCTACCGACCCATCAAGCATCGAGAGACACATGCCGGAGGTCCAAGACGAGGCCATGACTCGGTCCAAGATCAAACAGATGAGGAACAGATACAAGAAGGCACTACACGTCTTTATAAACTCACTGGACCCAAATGACCCCTTGTTACCAGACCTACAAGTCATACACGGCTTAAACGACCTTTGCGGCCAAATCGGGCCGGAGAACATGACTCAGGGAGAAGACACACCAGACCATCGATTCTCACAAGGCCAATGTGACATCTCTCGACCAACTTTTGATTTAAAAGCTAACAGTCCGAGCAGAATATCTTTTACATGCTTAAAACTTGAAGAATTCGGAGATAGCCCAAAAATAGCCGATGCGCGAGAACTTTTGGCCGATACGCGAGAACTTTTAGCCGAGAAAATGAAGCTTCAACGGCAAGACCACCATGACGACAAAATCGACCGTACTGGAGCTGACATTCCTCGACCAAAATCACCCCCTGAAGCCAACGCTCGAGACAGAATTGAATTTGAACAAGCCGAACAGGAGATAGCCGATGCCACACTCGTTTTAGCCGAGAAATGCCATGCAACGCAGGCCGAGCCACCAGACGACCTAGAACTGGCCAACAAAGGTAATTTCTCTCGACCAAGTGCACATTATAAGACTAATGCACGTGGAATTCTAGCAGGCGAACGTACAGAATTGGAGTTGCTTCACAACACACCAAGTGGACGCGATAACAAGCTAACCGAGGCCAAGCGACGAGCCACACAAGTAGAAACAGTCATAGAGCTTAAGGAACATGAAGATCAAGATTCTCCGGAATCAGAAGACACCTCAAGCGACCCAAGCAACCACAGGCCAAGGCCGGACACCTCAATAAACGCTGAAGCCGCACACGATACCAAATGGGCCGCGCCACCCCAAGGTAAGTGTTTCAATTATTTTATTGTGCTTGCAGGAGGAATCAACATCGCCAGTGACTAACTGCCAAAGTTAAACGACTCAAGTCGTGTAGTTTAAGTCTTTTATTTCAAACTTTCCATTTCTGTAATAAATGAAACGATGAGCTTTGTTTCTTAGACTAGGTTAGTTTTCTTTGAGTTTTATTTACTTAGTCCTGTCGTTTTGAGTCTAGAGTCGAACCCTAGAAGGTTCAAGCTGACGAACCAGTTTATAAGGTTCCTTTGGAGCATTGTAGTCTGGAGACTTTTTCCTCATATCAATAAAATATCGAACTTTCTTCAAAGTTTACCCGAGAAGCGATTTCTCTTTGTTCTTAGTTTGTTTGTGCGATTCAAGCAAGCTTTGAGCCTTCACCATATCAGAGACTCACCATCCCTCTGTGTTGTGAACTCACGCCGCCATCACACCCCGTTTAGATCCCACACGAGAGGGTGACCGCCTGCGTGTCAGATCATTCCATCATCGATCATTAGCCAAGCTAAGGAGAGGGCGACCACCTGTCTTAGTTCCCATCCGTATCCTCAGTGTGAGAGCCACGACCGGTTCTTACATCATTTTGGTATCAGAGCCAAAGTTCCTGCTTCGGTTTTTCTTACCCTTACTTTGTTATTTCCTGTTTACTCCGCATTCACTAGGTTGTTTAGATCCATGACAGTTTAAGAAAAGCAAAAAAATATATAGTTAGGGTTTGATAGTTAAGCATTAATCGTCCTTGTTTATTTAGAAGAAAAAAAAAGATTTATATAGTCATCATAGTCTTATTTCATATTCTTGCATACCCACTTTCATTAAGAACTAGAAAAGAACAAAAGAATTTTATTAGAGTCTCAGTTCCTTAGCGTTATCTACTCACCTCACACTTAATACTTTGACAAGTTGTTGTTTTTGGTGAGTTTACAAGGCACTGTGTTTGTAAAACCATGGGAGACAACGGTGAGAATACCAACAACGCCGCCCCAGTTCAGGCCAATGGTCAGCAACATCATGAGCTCATGGCAATGTTTGCCACCATGAGAGGGGAGTTGCGAGACACTCGTGAGCATGTCGCGCGTCTCAAACAACGACAATCGAGGGTTCCCAATGCAGAACTTCCACCAGCTCGGAGAAACGTGCGAACCCCCTGAGACCATCACCCTGAGGACTCGGCGACGGATAGCATGCCGGAACTAGAGGAGGATCAACCTCCTGATCCCCTGAACCGGCGTCACGAAAGGAGACAAGACCCTTTTCTCAGAAACAGGCCGAGAGAGCAAGAGCGTAGGGAAGTTAACAATGACATGAAACTAACTCCTCCCACTTTTGCAGGCAAATCAAACCCTGAGGTCTATCTAGACTGGGAGAGGCGCTTGGAGTATATCTTCGAGTGTTACGGCTATGGAGAACTCAAGAAGGTCGCGTTAGCTGCGTCTCAGCTCACAGACAATGCATTGGCATGGTGGGATCGCACCGTGGCCGAGAGGAGACGACAAGTCTTTGGTCCCATTCAAACGTGGCACGACATGAAGTACCTACTACGGTTAAGGTATGTGCCCGAACATTATCATAGGGACTTACGAAAACGTTTTTGTAAGTTGACACAGGGATCGAGGAGCGTTGAGGAGTATTTCGAAGAATTCTTTGGAGTTAGAAGAGTCCGAGGAGGCTCTCATGGCTCAGTTCGTCAATGGCCTTCAAGAAAGAATAGCTCGGAAGGTGGAGTGAATTAAGTACAGTGGCTTACATGAGCTATTGCATCTCTCGGTGCAAATGGAGCAACAAATCAAGAGAAAATCATCTCTCTGAAACCGAGGCTGAAACAATCAGCCTTGGCAAGCCAGCAACAGCAAACCCTTAGACAAAGGCAAGGCCGTAGAGATCGAATCTCGGTTCAAAAGCAAATCTACCGAGCTTCCAAGATCCAACAAGCCGGAACAAGGTAAGTTTCAAAACACCAGTCAAGCTAGAACTCGAGACATTGTTTGTTCAAAATGTCAGGGTCGAGGCCATTATCAGCGAGAATGCCCTCCAATGGGTCATGATCGTTACCCCAAGTGGATATGAGTCCCAAGATGAAGCCGAGATGGAGGTAAACAGTGAGGAGGAAGATGTGGAGTACCCCGACACTGGAGAGTATCTATTAGTGATTCGAAGGGTTCTGAGCATTCAAATGCAACCTGAGGAGACGGTCCAACGAGAAAACTTGTTCCACACGCGATGTACAATCAAGAACAAGGTATGTAATCTAGTTATCGACGGTGGGTCTTGTACTAACGTGGCTAGCAAGTTCATGGTGGACAGATTAGGTCTTGAAAGGACAAAGCACCCGCAGTCCTACAAGCTACAATGGCTTAATGATGCCACAGATCTCAAGGTAACCGAACAAGTCACCGTACCGTTCAGTGTTGGTAAATACCGAGATGAAGTGCTATGTGATGTGGTGCCAATGCAAGCCGGGCATTTGTTACTAGGCCGGCCTTGGCAGTTTGACAAAGCTACCCTACACAACGGCCAAACTAATTACTATAGCTTCACACACATGGACCGTAAGTTTAACTTAGCACCCTTAAGCCCATCTGAAGTTCATGAGCTTCAAAGTAAGATGGCTCAAGAGTCTAAGTCTTCTAAGTCTAGCTTATATATTACTTATGGAGGATTAAACCGTGCTTTAAGTGCCAATGGCACTATGTTACTAATTCTTTACAAAGAATGTCTAAGCGCAGAATCAATAGATATGGAGATTCCACCAGAGGTCAGCGCCCTATTAGACAGGTACAAAGACATGTTCCCTGAAGATATCCCTCCTGGCCTCCCACCTCTGCGAGGCATAGAGCATCAGATCGATCTTGTTCCCGGATCGGCGCTTCCCAACAAGGCCGCTTATCGGATGAACCCGCAAGAAACAAAGGAGTTGGAGAGACAAGTGCAAGAACTCATGGACAAAGGGTACATCAGGGAATCACTTAGCCCCTGTGCTGTCCCTGTTCTACTGGTCCCCAAGAAGGAAAGCAGCTGGAGGATGTGCATTGATTGTCGAGCCATCAACAACATAGCCATCAAGTATCACCATCCGATCCCACGTTTAGACGACATGCTTGATGAGTTGAGCGGAGCCACTATCTTCTCCAAGATAGATTTAAAGAGTGGATATCACCAAGTGAAGATGAAGGGAAGGAGATGAGTGGAAGACGGCCTTCAAAACCAAGCAAGGCCTATACGAATGGCTGGTGATGCTATTCAGCCTCACGAACGCACCAAGCACTTTTATGAGGCTCATGAACCAGGTTCTACGGTCTTATATTAGTTAATTTGTTGTTGTCTACTTTGACGACATACTCATTTACAGTAAAGGCCTAACTGATCATTTAACTCATCTTGAACTTGTTTTGAAAACGCTTCAGAAGGAAGGTCTTTATGCCAACCTGAAGAAGTGCGTCTTTTGTACTGATAAACTTGTTTTCTTAGGCTTTGTAGTAAGCAGGGAAGGACTACTAGTTAATGAGGAAAATATCAGAGCCATACAAGAGTGCCCTACGCCTACCACCATCGGGCACGTAAGAAGCTTTCACGGCTTAGCTAGTTTCTACAGGCGGTTTGTGCGAGATTTCAGCACGATACTAGCACCCCTAACAGCCGTTATCAAGAAGAATGTACCTTTTTCTTGGGGAGCCGCTCAAAAGGAGGCTTTCAATACTCTCAAGGAAAGACTTACGCGAGCACCGGTCCTGGCATTGCCTGACTTTAATGAGATGTTTGAAGTGGAGTGCGACGCCTCAGGATTCGGCTAGGAGCTGTCTTGCATCAAAGGAAGAGACCCGTGGCGTTTTTCAGTGAAAAGCTCAGTGGGGCTACGCTCAACTACCCCACGTATGACAAAGAGCTTTATGCTCTTGTGCGGGCTCTGGAGACATAGCATCATTACTTACTGTCTAAGGAGTTCATAATACACACCGATCATGAGACCTTGAAGCACTTAAGAGGGCAGACCTCCCTGAAGAGGAGGCACGCCAAATGGTTGGAGTTCATTGAGACGTTCCCATACGTCATCAAGTACAAGAAGGGCAAGGAAAATGTGGTGGCCGATGCACTTTCACGGAGGCATGCATTGATCTCCACAATGGAGGCCAAGGTCTTCGGGTTTGAGCACATCTAGGCTCAATACCAAGACGACCCTGAGCTCGGAGAATACTATCAAGAGTGCCTTAAGGGACCCTACGGTTCGTTTTACTTACACGATGGATTCCTTTTTAGAGATAAGCGTTTGTGTATTCTGCAGGGATCCATGAGAGATATGGTGCTTAGTGAGGCACATGGAGGAGGACTAATGGGGCACTTTGGAGTGGATAAGACTCTAGCCGTAATGATGGACCATTTCTATTGGCCGCACTTAAAGAAAGATGTGGAGCGGTTCTGCCCCAAGTGTGTGCAATGTCACAAGGCCAAATCCAGGTTACATCCTCACGGTCTTTATATGCCATTACCTATACCTAACGCCCCTTGGGTAGACATTTCCATGGATTTTGTCTTAGGGTTGCCCAAGATAAGGCACAAGGACTCTATATTTGTAGTTGTTGATCGTTTTTCAAAGATGGCTCACTTCATACCATGTGAGAAGACCAATGATGCGACTCAAATCGCTAATCTGTTCTTCAAAGAGGTAGTACGCCTACACGGAATCCCTAGAACCATCATCTCTGATCGTGACACCAAGTTTCTAAGTCATTTTTGGAGGACCTTGTGGAAGTACAAAGCTCCTTTTCTCCACTACGTGTCATCCTCAAACGGATGGACAAACTGAAGTGGTAAACCGTACTCTTTCCAGTTTACTTAGAGCAGCCCTTGGGCGTAATATGAAAACTTGTCTAGATTGTATACCCTTTGTAGAATTTGCTTATAACCGCGCGAGGCACTCAGCCACTAAGCTGTCACCTTTCGAGGTTGTTTATGGTACTAACCCCTTGTCTCCAGTGGATTTAAGACCTATAGCACAGGTAGAACAGACCAACCTAGATGGCCTGCGAAGGGGCGAGCTGTTCAAAAAGCTTTATGAGACGGCCCACGACAACATTGAGAAAAAGACCGATGGTTATAAGAAAGCCGCAGACAAAGGTCGAAAAGAGGTCACCTTTGAACTAAGAGATTGGGTGTGGTTGCACCTGAGGCCTGAAAGATTCCCTAATCAACGTGCCTCCAAGCTCGCACCAAGAGGAGACAGACCGTTCAAAGTCTTAAGCAAAATCAATGACAATGCCTACCGTCTTGATTTACCAGGTGAGTTTAACATCTCTCACACTTTCAACGTTGCTGATATATCTTATTTTGATGCAGGTGAAGAAGTTTTGGGGTCAAAACCTTTTGAAGAGGGAGGGAATGATGTGGACATTGACCCTACCGACCCATCAAGCATCGAGAAACACATGCCGAAGGTCCAAGACGGGGCCATGACTCGGTCCAAGATCAAACAGATAAGGAAAAGATACAAGAAGGCACTACACGTCTTTATAAACTCACTGGACCCAAACGACCCCTTGTTACCAGACCTACAAGTCATATACGGCTTAAACGACCTTTGCGGCCAAATCGGGCCGGAGAACATGACTCAGGGAGACGACACACCAGACCATCGATTCTCACAAGGCCAATGTGACATCTCTCGACCAAATTTTGATTTAAAAGCTAACAATCCGAGCAGAATTTCTTTTACAGGCTTAAAACTTGAAGAATTTGGAGATAGCCCAAAAATAGCCGATACGCGAGAACTTTTGGCCGATACGCGAGAACTTTTAGCCGAGAAAATGAAGCTTCAACGGCAAGACCACCATGACGACAAAATCGACTGTACTGAAGCTGACATTCCTTGACCAAAATCACCCCTTGAAGCCAACGCTCGAGACAGAATTGAATTCGAACGAGCCAAATAGGAGATAGCCGATGCCACACTCGTTTTAGCCGAGATATGCCATGCAACGCAGGCCGAGCCACCAGACGACCTAGAACTGGCCAACAAAGGTAATTTCTCTCGACCAAGTGCACATTATAAGACTAATGCACGTGGAATTCTAGGAGGCGAACGTACAGAATTGGAGTTGCTTCACAACACACCAAGTGGACGCGATAACGAGCTAACCGAGGCCAAGCGACTAGCCACACAAGTAGCAACAGTCATAGAGCTTAAGGAACATGAAGATCAAGATTCTCCGGGATCAGAAGACACCTCAAGCGACCCAAGCCACCGCAGGCCAAGGCCGGACACCTCAATAAATGCCGAAGCCGCACACGACACCAAACGGGCCGCGCCACCCCAAGGTAAGTGTTTCAATTATTTTATTGCGCTTGCAGGAGGAATCAACATCGCCAGCGACTAAGTGCCAGAGTTAAACGACTCAAGTCGTGTAGTTTAAGTCTTTTATTTCAAACTTTCCATTTCTGTAATAAATGAAACGATGAGCTTTGTTTCTTAGACTAGGTTAGTTTTCTTTGAGTTTTATTTACTTAGTCATGTCGTTTTGAGTCCAGAGTCAAACCCTAGAAGGTTCAAGCTGACGAACCTTCACCGTATTCAGAGACTCACCGTATCAATAAAATATCGAACTTTCTTCAAAATTTACCCGAGAAGCAATTTCTCTTTGTTCTTAGTTTGTTTGTGCGATTCAAGCAAGCTTTGAGCCTTCACCATATCAGAGACTCACCATCCCTCTGTGTTGTGAACTCACGTCGCCATCACACCCCGTTTAGATCCCACACGAGAGGCCTGTGTGTCAGATCATTCCATCATCGATCATTAGCCGAGCTAAGGAGAGGGCGACCGCCTGTCTTAGTTCCCAATCCGTATCCTCAGTGTGAGAGCCACCACCGGTTCTTACATCACTTCTCAGCACACTTTATAGAGGGGCTCTTCCCAAGATTAGGAACCAGCTAGATACTGCCTCCAATGGAAACTTTTTGGGAAAGGAGATTCATGCTGCTTTAGAGCTGGTTGAGAACTTAGCAATGAGCAATGATACATATGGAGAAGACTTTGATAGACCCAATAGGAGTGAGAGTTCAAGCAGAGATCAAAGGTATGAGAAGGACTTTAAAACACTTGAAAGCAAGCTGGACAAGGTGTTATTGGCCACTCAAAAACCAATGCACTTTGTAGGAGAGTATGAGGAACCTTTTCTTACAGGAATCCCAATGTAGCAAACCCACAAAACCAAGTCTACTCTACTTCTCAAGCTCCACAGAACTTTGTTCCCAAGAACAACTTTCAAGGGTCTTTCCAACCAAAGAATCAGTTTGCTCAAAATCAGGGTTTCAGTCAGCAACAGAAACCATTTCAGGGTTCTGGTTTCAGGTCACAGCAGCATCCAAAGGCACCACCAGGGTTTGGTACATCACAGGTCCAGCAGCAGGCGCCGGTTCAACATCAGTTCCAGTCAGCACCTGTTCACCAGCAGCCACAGATGGGGTCAGATATGGTTGGGATTCTGCAACAGCTGCTTCAGGGTCAACAAGTGTTTGCAAGCCAGTATGCATCAATGCAGCAGGACATCAGGGAATTGAAGCAAAACCAGGCATCCAGCTCAAGAAACCAAGGCCAACTACCTGGTAAGCCTGAACCCAACCCCAAGGAATATGCTAAAGCCATTACACTGAGAAGTGGCAAGAAGCTACCTGGTATTGAGCACAACAATGTGATCATTGAGGACAATGATCAAACTGAGGGGGAGGCAGCCTTAAAAGATGATTAAGTTGCTGAAAGACCAAGGAAAAAAAAGGGTAAAGAAGTGGAAAAGGAACCTGAACCAGAAAAGATATATGTCCCACCACCTCCATACCAACCCAAGCTCCCATTTTCAGGGAGATTTAAGAAGCAACTTGTAGACAAGGCAAGAGCTGTATTTGAGAAGGCTCTCAATGAGACACCACTCACAATGCCTCTCATTGATGCATTTTTAATGATGCCAAAGATGGGTAAGTTTTTGAAAGATGCCATTATGAACAAGACTAAAGAACTTTAAGGTATGGTGGTATTGAGTCATGAATGCAGTGCCATCATTCAGAAAAATTCCATTCCAAGAAAGTTGACTGATCCAGGGAGTTTCACACTCCCTTGTGCCATTGGGCCTCTGCTATTTTTTGGATGCCTTTGTGATCTGGGAACATCTGTCAGCTTGATGCCATTCTCCATAGCAAAGAAGCTTGGCTTTAGAGTGTTCAAACCTCCAAGGATCTCTCTTATCCTTGCAGACAGATCAGTTAGGTTACCTGTTGGGATGTTGGAAGATCTGCCTGTCAAGATAGGTGGTTTTGAGGTTCCAACTGATTTTGTTGTGCTAGAGATGGATGAGGAACCAGTTGATCCTCTTATCTTGGGCAGGCCATTCTTGGCCACAGCAGGAGCTATTATTGATGTGAGAGGTGGCATCATAGAGCTTCAACTTGGGTCTGAGAGGCTTAAGTTTGATGTCAATGAGATGATGAAGAAGCCCACCATAGAAGGACAATGCTTCTATGTGGAGATAATGGATCAGCTGGCTGATGAGTTCCTTGAGGAACTGAATACTGATGACCCTCTTCAAGCTGCTTTAACCCAAGAACAAGGAGACCATGGGTTCTTAGCAGAAGAAAGTGAAGGGTACAAGCTGTATTTGGACAATGCAAGAGAAGTTGGTCCTGAGACAAGGTTTTTGGAACTGGAACAAAGTGGACCTGAGGTTTTGGATATCAGAAGCTCAAGCACAAGCCCAGGAGCAGTCCAAGCAGTCATGGTCGTGAGTTCTAAGGTGAAGGAGCATGCTAGGTTGTTTGAGCAAGACAGCTTCAGTGCTGATTGGGATGAGTCTAAGGCACCTCAGCTGGAACTCAAACCTCTTCCCAAGGGGCTCAGGTATGCTTTCTTAGGTTTCAATGAGTCTTATCCTGTCATTATCAATGATATGCTGTTAGAGGACCAAGAGCATTGGCTGTTAGGATAGTTGAGGAAACATAGGGGAGCCACTGGCTACTCTCTAGATGACATTAAGGGTATCTCACCCTCCCTATACACTCATAGGATTCACTTAGAAGAAGAGTCAATGTCATCAATAGAGCACCAAAGGCGCCTCAATCCCAACTTAAAAGAGGTAGTGAAGAAAGAGATTCTCAAACTCCTAGAGGCTGGGATAATTTACCCAATCTCAGACTCTAGATGGGTTTCACCAGTCCATGTGGTGCCCAAAAAAGGGGGAATGACAGTAATAAGAAATGAGAAGGATGAGCTGATAGCTACTAGGACTATAACTGGACACAGAATGTGTATAGACTATAGAAAGCTCAATGCAGCCTCTAGGAAGGATTTTCCTTTGCCTTTTATTGATCAGATGCTAGAGAGGCTTGCAAACAATCCCTTCTTTTGTTTTCTAGAGTGTTACTCTGGATTCTTTCAAATCCCCATAGATCCAAGAGACCAAGAGAAGACAACATTTACTTGCCCTTATGGGACATTTGCATACAGGCGCATGCCTTTTGGTCTTTGTAACGCCCAACCACATTCCAGCGTTGCATGATGCATATATTCTCTGACATCATTGAAGAGAAGGTGGAGGTGTTCATGGACGATTTTTCTGTCTATGGCTCCTCCTTCTCTGATTGTCTCTCTAATTTGTCACAGGTCTTGGAGAGATGTGAGCAGCATAACCTGGTGTTAAACTAGGAGAAATGCCACTTCATGGTGCAGGAAGGGATTGTATTTGGGCGTAAGATCTCTAAGAAAGGCATAGAGGTTGACAGAGCAAAGGTGGAAGTGATGGTGAATCTGCAAGCTCCAACTTCAGTCAAAGGGATAAGGAGCTTCCTTGGGCATGCAGGATTTCTCAAGAATAGCCAGACCTTTGACAAGGCTGTTGTGTAAAGAGGTTGACTTTGTCTTTGATGCTGAGTGTGAAGAAGCCTTCAAGATGATCAAGGATACATTAGTCAGTGCACCCATTGTCCAAGCTCCAGACTGGTCCCTTCCTTTTGAGATTATGACTGATGCATAAGATTATGCAGTTGGAGCTGTGCTTGGCCAGAGGAAAGACAGGAAGCTTCATGTCATCTACTATGCCAGCAGAACCCTTGATTCTGCCCAAGAGAAGTATGCTACCACGGAGAAGGAAATGTTGGCAATAGTCTTTGCTTTTGATAAATTCAGAAGCTACCTGGTGGGATCAAAAGTCATTTTATATACTGATCATGCAGCCCTCAGGTATCTGATGACCAAGAAAGATGCCAAGCCTAGACTATTGAGATGGGTCCTCTTACTTCAGAAGTTTGATATGGAAGTACAAGACAAGAAGGGTATAGAGAATGGAGCTGCAGACCATTTCTCTAGGTTAAGAGTGGACTCTGAAGTCCCTCTTAATGACAGTCTTCCTGAGGAATCATTGATAGTGCTCAACTCTTATTTGGAATTTGAGGACGTGGATAGCATCCAAGAGAAGAGAATGCCTTGGTTTGCTGATATTGTGAACTTTCTTGCTTGTGGAGTGGAACCACCAGAACTTGATGCTTACCACAGAAAGAAGTTCTTCAGAGATGTCCAAAGATACCATTGGGATGAACCTTACATGTATGTCCTGAACAAAGATCAGCTGTATAGAAGGTGTCTTGCTGAAGAGGAGATGCAACCTTTGTTGCAAGAGTGTCATGGTTCAGCTTTTAAGGGTCACATGGGAGCATTCAAGACTGTAGCCAAGGTTCTTCAGAGTGGTTTTTGGTGGCCCACAATGTTCAAGGATGCTCAGATGGTTGTTTCAGCATGTGATGCCTGTCAGAGGCATGTGAACATTTCAAAGAGGAGTGAGATGCCTCAAAATCCAATACTAGAGGTTGAAATCTTTGATTGCTGGGGAGTGGACTTTACGGGGCCTTTCATCTCATCTTATGGGAATCAGTACATACTAGTGGCTGTGGAATATGTGTCCAAGTGGGTTGAGGCCATTGCTTCCCCTACCAATGATTCCAAGGTAGTAGTCAGGTTATTCAAGAACATAATCTTCCCAAGATTTGGAGTACCCAGGGTTGTTATTTCTGATGGAGGTTCTCACTTTGTGAACCAAACCTTGGAGGGATTGCTGAAGAAGCATGGAGTGAAACATAAGGTAGCTACTCCTTATCATCCTCAAACTAGTGGCCAGGTTGAAGTGTCTAATAGAAAAATTAAGGCCATTCTTGAGAGGACTGTTAGCTCAAGCAGAAAAGGTTGGAGCAAAAGGCTGGATGATGCATTGTGGGCTTATAGAACAGCCTTTAAGACTCCAATTGGGACATCTTCTTTCAATCTGCTATATGGGAAGAGCTGCCACCTTCCTGTTGAGCTGGAGTACAAGGCTTTATGGGCTGTGAAGTTGCTGAACTTTGATATCAAAACAGCTCAAGAGAAAAGGATCATTCAACTCCATGAACTTGAAGAGATCAGGCTGGGGGCTTTTGATAGCTCCAAGATCTATAAAGAAAAGACCAAGGCTCTACATGATCAAAAGATTTTGAAAAGGGAATTCAAGGAATGTGACTTGGTGTTGCTGTTCAACTCTAGGCTTAAGTTATTTCCTGGAAAACTTAAGTCTAGATGGTCTGGTCCCTTTAAGATTCCTGAGGTCAGGCCATATGGAGCTGTTGTTTTAGAGGGCAAGGATGGTCAAGAGTTTGTGGTCAATGGCCAAAGGATCAAACACTACTTGGTCTCAAAAAAGAAGGAGGAAGCTACATCAGTTCCCCTTCTTGATCCACCACCAGCCTGTTAAACAGGTTTTCAAAGTCAAACTTAGAGACTTTAAACAAAGTGCTCTTGGGAGACACCCCAAGCTTATCTTTTGTAAATATGCTTTTGATCTTTTCTTTTTTTTTCTTTTTATGTTTAAGAACTTTTTGATGGGTTTTGTGAGTTGATCTCAGGTTCTAGGTGAGTTTTGGAAGTTGTGGCTCAGGGATAAAGTGGAATGAAGCATGTGAGAAGGCTGAGAGAAGTGTTTAAGGCATGAAAACTTGAAGGACGCCTGTGTGCTACTTGGGTGTGCGGCTCAGTCAGGCCATGGACCAACTCACATGAGAACTCGCAATTTAGTCCTACTTGGTTCTGTGGGTTATTCACCTGGCACCAAGAGATTTGAGCAAGAAAAGGCTAAGTGTAAAAACGTGCGGGTTAAGTCTGCTAGTTGGAAGCTCGTGAGACCAAGCCGCACTGACATTCGCAATACACACCGACTTGGTGCTGCGAGACAGTGCAAAGGCCGACCCAGGTCGCACCTGAAGAAAAGGACCCAAAAACGCCTAAGTTTCAAAACCTGCGGGTTGGTCATGCGGCTTAGCACAAGAAGAGGCCAGGCCGCAGCAGAACTCGCAATTAACAACGATTTGGGAGTGCGAGAGCGTCCGAGAGCAGCCAGGCCGCACATCAGGAGAAAGGGCCGAGACGTCTAAGTGCTAAAGTGTGCGACATGAACATGTGGGTCAGGTTAAGAAAGCACCAGGTCGCACGGACATTCGCGTTTTGTACCAACCTGGGAATGCGACTTAAACAGAGGAACCAGGCCGCACATTGAGAAGAAACGAGCATATTGCCTAAGTGTGAGAACGTAAGCTTGGGGTGTCTCCCAAGAGCACTTTGTTTAAAGTCTCTAAGTTTGACTTTGAAAACCTGTTTAACAGGCTCCTTGCTTGATATCGTCCCAGGTCGCACAGCAGGAATAGAGGCCGAGGTGTCTAAGTGTGAGAACGTGCGACCTGGTCATGCGACTTGGACACGAAGGATCCCAGGCCGCACGTTAACTCGCAACTCACACCGATTGGGTCATGCGGGATAGTTTAAGGCCGGGCCAGGTAGCAGCATGAGAGAAGAGACAGGTCGTGCAAAGGAGATTTCTGTGCGACCTGGGCGTGCGAGACAGTCAACACCAGGCACCAGGTCACAGAAGCATTCGCTAAACACACCGGCTTAGACATGCAGGTCATCAGGATGTAGCACCGGTCGCAGCATGAGATGAGAGACAAGACCGTGCAGAAGAATATGTGTGTGACTTGGTCATGTGGGACGGTCTGAGGACTTCCCAAGTCGCACACAAGTTCGCGTTTTACACCAAGTCGGTCATGCGGGATGAGAAAGGTCGGGTCCAAGGCGCAAAAAGGAAGAAAACAAAAAACGAGTCTGGTCAACAAAAAGGACAGGTCAAAGCCTTGACTGGTCAAATTGGATCTATTGACCACCAGTCCAAAGGCTGTGCCAAGTCCCACACTCTCTCTTCCTCACCAAAAACACGAGTTTGCTCTCTTACCCCATTTTTCTCCATTGTTTTCATCATAACTCTCTCATTCCTTCACCAAATTCGTTGATTCAAAGTGCTCTGAGCTCGTTTTTGAGTTGTTAACCTCATCCTCATAGCATTTCAAACTCGTTTGCATCATAATCCCAAGGTATTCACTCTGTTAAAATTCATCTTTTTCCATGTTCTTAAATGGTGATTTTTGAACTTCAAAGTGTGGAATCGATTTAATAGGTTGTTTTAGACCTTGGGATTATTTTTATAAATGCTAGGGTGCTAGATTATCATTGAAAACAGAGCTCCTTCTTGGTGATTCACTGTTCTTGAATTTTAAAAATTGTTGCAAAATAATTCATGGAAAAATCGATTTTTCTTGAAAAAAAAAAAAGTGATGAACATGTTTCTTGCTGAGTTTCTGCTTTGCACTTTTGTTTTGCATTGCTATGAATTCATTGGACTGATGCTTGGCTTCAGAAACTTGTTCATGTGCTTTAGAAATCGATTTTTGCAACAATTTTTTTTTTTCAAAATTTTTGAGAACTTTGTGAAACTTGATCTTGTGCTCATCTTGTGTTTGAGAAATTTATTGGCAGATGACTGAAAGAACCAACTCTCTAGCCAAGAAGAAGGGCACTGCATCCAAGGACAAGGGTTTGGTCTCAGGGTCTTCACAGCCAAAAGGAAAAGGCCAAGGCACCAAGAAAAACACAAAGCAAGGGAAAGGTGAACAAGCGCCGAAAAGGACAAGGAATGAAGAGAATGCATTGGTGGTTGCTTCTGGTTCCAAGAAGAAAGGGAAACAATTGGCTGTGGTATCTGATGATGAACAGACTGAGAGTGGCTCAAGCAGCTCAGCTGGAGGTTCCCAAGGCACCATTGAAGAGGCATCAAAGAGGATCAAGAAAACTGAGCCAGAAACACCTGATGATCTGGCCAAGTTTCAACAGATGGGGATCCAGCAAGGGAGGTTCCCTGATGTGGACTTTCTGAAGAAGATTGGCATCTATGAAGATGTCAAAACCTTGCTCGGGAACATGGGCATTGAATCACTCTTGGAGATGAGAGAGACCGCATATGAAGAGGAGTCTCAAGAGTTCTTGGCTTCTTTTGATGCTTTTATGTACTACCCAAGGGATTCAAGGATTCTTCAAGGGGATGGTCTTGGACACATGGAGTTTACGGTGAAAGGAAAGGACTACAGAGTACCATTCAGGGAATTGAATGAGATATTTGAGTTTTCTGCACCTAAAAACGTTCCTCTCTCCAACCAGATTGGTCTTAGAAAGTAATATATTCAAGCTTTATGGAGATCAATAGCTTCTGGGAAGTACACAGCTGGAGCAGCTAAGTCCTCTTGGATAAGAAATCCAGTGCTGAGATATGTCCACAAGATCCTCTCTCACAGCTTCTTCTTCAAGCTTGATGTTGGGAGAGTTCATAAAGGTGATCTGAATCTCCTTGGTGTGGGGCTGAAACAGTTGATGCCAACTTATGAAGATGGGAAGCCCTATGAAGAATATGCTTACACACCTTGCCTTGCCTCTCAATTAGCAAGGTCTTTGATGTTCTACAAAAATTGCATTTGAGGTTCAACAAAGAAGGATGTAAAGCTGGCCCATGGATGGGTTGTAACAAAGATCTTGAAGGCAAGGGGGTACAGGTTCAAGGAGAACAAGGCACGGTTTGACCTGATTAATGAAGCTCATTTGTGTAAGATCGGTTTCTTTCAAGGTACGAGTTGGAGCCAAGCTGGTTTACAACTTCAAGTCCTTCATTGATGAGCCAGTCGAAACTCTCCTGCCCAATCCATCCATCACCACAGTCCAACTAAAGATGAACATTCACTTCTACTTAATGAAGGAAGAGCTGTACAATGTCCAAACTGATCCACCAATCCTCAAGTAACACTCCACACCTTGTACATATGCATGTAGATTTTCTTTTCCTCTTTGCATTTTACTTGTTTGTTTTGCTTTTACTCCTTTCTCATGCTTTTATAACACAAGGGACTGTGTTATTTAAGTGTGGGGGAGGAGTTTCATCTTTCACTAATCATGTTTTCTCTGTTCTTATTTTATACTTTGAGTCTTGAGTCACATTCTTGCATGCATTCATGTAGTTTCATCTAAGTACATATAAGAAACCAAAAAATCAAAAAATCAAAAAAAAAATTCCCAAAAAAAATGTTCATGTAGTTGCATTCTTATTTTTAGGATTGATTCTAGTTGCATATTCATGTAGGCTGCATCAATGCAAGGGAGTGATGATAGGTTTTTCCTTGAGAGAATATCACTTCAATAAGTCGGTTCACTGCCCTAGTTTCTAGTTCTTTGCTGCATGTAAACAAGAAAGAAATCAAGACTGATCCATGCTTTGAACTTGTTGAGTGAATCAAGCTTTGATTAGTTCCAGCCTTATCTAAGTAAGAACCATATTTGACAATCTAATTATCATTGCTTGTGCATGTCATTGTGAACTCATGGGTACCCTTAAAATATTTGAGCTCTCTTATCCCTTTTACCACTCTTTGCTAGCTCAAATAGCTGTTCTCTCACCTTGAGACAGCTCCCCGCCTTGAACCTAACCTTCCCTGAAGCCTGAAACACTATAGTGAGAGATGTGAGGCCTTTTTCTGAATAAACTTGACAGAAAGTGTTGGGTTTAGGGCGACAAGAGTAGGGTCTCATGTAGATCTAGCTCAGCATCATGATTCTAGAGTAGGCTAGGAAGAGTTCTTGAGAAACACTGAGTGGAAAAGAGGAAATTTGAGATAAAAACCAGGGGTTGAAAGAGAAAAGAAAACGGTTTGGGGTCTGCTGTTTAAAGAAAGAAAAGCTCTTGTGTGTTGAAAAGAAAAGTCTAGCCTCTAAGTAAAAGAAAAAGAAAAGAAGCCAAAAGGGCTCAAGTGTTTGAAAAGAAAAGAAAAGACGCTAGAAAGTGTTATATGAGAAAGAGCTAAGTGGAAGATTCAGACCCCAAAGCCTGAGTTTAAAGTTGAAAAGATGAACCCCCTGGTGAGAAAAAGAATGAGAGTGAAGTGAGGAGAGGGTTGATAAGGCAATGAATGTCTTGAGAAAGGAGTAGCTAGGATGTAATCTTCATGGGAGTAGAGTTAAGGTGAAAGACCGATTTGGGGGATTGGGTAGATGGGATTCTGCTCTTGTATGCACCAGTTGCCTTTTACCCTTAGCATTCTGTTAAAGTTTATTCCTTCTTGAGTGATCCCTTGAGCTGCATGGAAACCATAAACATTAAATGAGATCATCTTTGTCTCATGACCCTGTCCCAAGACAAGTGAGTTCACATGATTTGCATAAGCATGATTCACATGAGCTTTAATGAATGTCAAAAGGTTGGAACTATGGCTGTTTGTGAAAACTTAAGCGTGAGCTTGATTCATTTATTGATAAGTATGGCTAAAGTTTTGTGAGTAATCTTGTTTGCGATGCATCTTAGAATTAGCAACTAGGACAATGAGCCTTGAATTCTTTTAGCGATACACTCTCTCAATAAGGAATATGAACTCCCAATGCATCCAACCTCTTTCTCTCATTTGCTCTTTTTGCTTGAGGACAAGCAAAGGACAAGTGTGGGGGAGTTGATATGTTCATAATTTGCATCATTTAGGTTGTATATTTCATTTCAAATCATATCTTATTTCATGCATTTTAGTTCTTTAGGGTTTGTTTTAGGACTTAGGAGTTGCATTAGGTACCAATGAGTCTTTGCATGTTTGGAGTGTTTATCAGGTGTATTTGGAGCTATTTGGAGTTGAAAAGGTGGAGTGAAGAAGAGAAATGGCGATCAGGGCTTGAAAGATGGTGAAAATGGGTTTTTGGAGGTTCTCGGCAATTCTCACGTACTGCAGGCAACTTTTATCAGCGATTTCGATATATTCATAAATTGCATCATTTAATGTACATATTCTAGTCCAAATCATGTCTCATTTGCATGCATTTTAGGTCTTTAGGCATTGTTTTAGGACTTAGGAGATTGCATTAGGTCCAAGAGAGTTTTGCATGTTCTGGAGTGTTAAACGAGTGCTTTTGGAGTTTATTTGGAGTGGAGGATGTGATTCAGATGAAGAAATGGAGTTGAACTTATCAAAAATGGTGAAAAGGAGCAATTTTGGGTTTCTCGGCAAAATGATGTACTGATGGCCGAAGATTCTCGGCCAAAAACACGTACCACGGTCAAGTCTCTCGGCCAAAAATCCCGGGTGCAGATACATTTCCGAAATCGCGTCACCGGAAGCTCTTGCCTGCCGATTCAGCTTACAGAGTCTTCCAAAAAGTTGGAGATAATTGAGTCAAGAACCCAGGACAGGTTGAATCAGGGCATTTGGAGCACTGAGCTGAAAGATACGGTCACCGGAAGACAGACCTCTCTCGCATCCATTCCGGAGCAATCCAATACTCCTGAATGATCGCCTGTCCGGGGAACCTTCCGGTCCGATTCAGTTGTCGGGGGCTTCATCAAAGTTGAAGACGATTGGATCATGGTTTCATAGCAAGTGAAATCATAGGATTTGGAGGCGTGAGCAGAAAGTTAAGCTCGTCGGAAGAAACTCCTGCCTCGCTGCCGTTTTGGACCAAGCCGATGAGCTCCGAAGCATGCGAAGAACGGTGCACTTCCAGATCGATTCAGTTTACGGGGCCTTCATCAGAATCCGAGATAATTGAGTCCTCTTTTCAGAACGTCCAATATCATTCAATTCGGAGCTATGAGCAAGAATATAACGTCTCCGGAATGAACACATGTCTAGACGCCCTTCTCTGATCGTGTAAATGCACTGCGAAGATGAGCCCTCCAGAAAACCTTCCACTTCCCAAGAACCGAAGCTTCCTTCACTAAAGTTGAAGATATATGAGTCCTATATCCTCTGAAACCGGAAGCACACAATTCGGAAAAATATCATAGAAGTTACGCTTCCCTGAACGCGAAGTGGTCCGAGGAGCCCTGAACGATGCGAGCTAAGGGAAAGATGCCACGATGGAATGCCACGGTCCACACCTGACCGTGGCACTTAATTGCAGTCCTTCGGCGTTTGACACGATCTTCATGCCACGGTCTACACTTGACCGTGGCAAAGTAACATTTGGCCGGGAAGGATTTTACAAACATTCGGCACTTGACACGGTTTCCATGCCACGGCCTAGGACTTGGCCGTGGCAACTTTGTACACTTCTTCGGCGTTTGACACGACCACTTGCCACGGCTTGACCAAGAGCTACTACACCGTGGCAATCCAAGAAGTTCATCACCCAAACCCAGAAAAGAAGAGACACGGCCACTAGACATGGTGTAAATCAAGCCATGGCAACCTTGATCATGAAGAATCTGTCCAAGAACTTTGACACTATCAGGTTGCCACAGTCTGGCCAAGCATCATCTGACTGTGGCGAACCACACCACTATCCATCAAGGCCGGGTCAGGATCCAGTTTGTCTTGGGCTGACCCGGTCCATTAGCACTTAGTATATATAGCTTTTTGGAGAAAACCCTAATATCTTATCTTCTATCTTAGTTTCTCTCTAATTTTTTTTCCCCTTTTGTATTAAAACGAGTTTGTTAAGATATATCTAAAGGATTTAATCAATCTAAGTCTGTTTCTTATCATCTCATCATCTCATTTCTGCTTCTAATCATGATTAACATCATCTCTTGCAAAAGATTAGATGTGTTCTTCATGATTAGTGAGTAGTCATCTTTTAAGCTTCTAGGTGTGTAGATTAGGGTGCTTAGATGTTTGATTTGTGATGTTTAGGGTCTAGATTCTCATTTCATTTCCTTAGTTAGCTGCTCCTAATGCTAGATCTCTCATTATAAGCTTGATCTAGAACTTAGGCATTTCTCCACCCACAATGTGTTTGATGAAATGCTTGAATGAGCTAACTTAAGGGTTTATGCCTTTTTCATCATGGGAATGATTTTTTAAATGCATTAATGACATATTAGAACTGTTTCTTAATGCTCATTGATTCATATTTCACAAATGATGATTTGGTTTGAAAGTGGATTAGTGTAGAGATTAATGCCTTCATGAGAGGATTAGTCTAGATTAGAGTTCTAAGTTGAAATGTTTTGAGATCATGTGATTGCTTGCTATGTCTTTCTGTGTAAGATTCAGTCTTCTTGGTTGAGAGATTGTTTGGTCACTTATTAGGCTTGATGCATTATGCTTGTTGATTGCTTGATTATATCTAATGGTTGTTAGACTTGATTAAGTGATTAGCAAAGGGATTATTGTCATGGGAATGAATTAATCTGCTTTTGAAGTCTAGACTAAAGAGTAACTTGCATTGCATTATTGTTCTTAGCATCATGAATTGATATCTACAGCACCCTAATCAATGATCACATCTAGAGGTTTAGCTTTTATCATTTGCTTAATCACCACATTCTTGTTGAGCTTGCTTGCTTTGTTTAGTTCATTAATCATTGCTTGTTTGTTCCTTGTTTATGCTTTCTTGTTACTTTGTTCACACCAAAACTCATCTTTGATCACTTGACTTAAGAGCTTATCACATAAACTAGTGCCTAACTACCACACATATAGATTGACACCCTTTGTACTACAAGTGACATAAGGGATTGATAACCCTTATTAAGGCCTTAAAACCCTTAGTTATCAATTGGCGCCGTTGCCGGGGAGATAAGGCACATCAGTGGGAAAAGAACCTCCCAAGAGGATCCATCCACACACGGGAGCAATGCAAGATTGCCTTTCTATCCAAGTTCTTCTCAAGCTCAAGGACTGCAAAGCTAAGGAACCAGATTTCCAGCTTCACTCAACATTCTAATGAGACCTTTGGAGAAGCTTTGGACAGGTTTAGAAGCTACACAAATAAGTGTCCACATCATGGCTTTTCAGAAGCCTCTCTCCTTAGCACTTTGTATAGAGGAGCTGTTCCTAAGATCAGGATTCAGTTGGACACAGCATCAAATGGAAATTTCTTGGCAAAAGAAATCAATGCAGCTATGGAACTTGTTGAGAACTTAGCCATGAGCCAAGACACTTATGGGGAAGATTATGATATAAGCTATAGAGGAGAAGATTCTGGTAGACACCAAGAGCTGGAAGAGAAGATCAAAGTGCTGAATATCAAGCTTGACAAAGCCCTAGCTGCCACTCAAAAGCCTATAAACTATGTGAGTGAGGAAAAGAGATGCTTCACAAATACAAATGAAGAGAGTCTCACTCAAGAGGAGTTGCACTTCATTGGGAATCAAAACAAGTTCAATGGTTACAACAACTTCAATAAACACCAGAACTTGTCCTATAGGAGCAACAATGTGGCCAACCCCCAAGACCAAATATACACTCCTCAAAGCTTTGTCCAACAGAATCAGTACAAAGGTAACTCCCAAGGTCAACAGGGTTTTCAGCAACCAGCGGTTCAGAATCAAGGGAATAGCTTCAATAACCAACTCAGCTTCCAGCAACAAAGGCCACCACCTCCTGGTTTTGCCCCACCACCTGTTAAAAAAAGTCCTGATTTCAATGTTGTTCTCTAACAGCTCTTAATAGGACAACAAAAGATGGTATCCGACCTGGAGACACTAGGAGCTGAAATAAAGGCTATTTAAAAGAACAAGGGCATCTGCACTTTTGAACCACAAGTCTCTCTTCCTGGTAAAGCTCTTCAAAACTTAAAAGATTACTGCAATGCCATCTACTGCAATGATGACCATTCAGCTGCTGTGCAAGAAATAGAAGACCTTCTCTATGGTCAAGTCTCTAGTGAACCTGCACGAACTCATGTGGATGAGAATGCCATTATAGAGGGTTTCATGGGCTTCTTACATGAACTCAATGAGGACATTGAGAATGAAAGTGTGGGGGCAGCCGGTTCAGTTTTCTCTGTTCAGCAAGGGAATGATTCAGTGTCTATTGAAACAAAGGAGCTGCCAACTGGTCAAGCAAAGCCAACAGATAATGCCTCCACCTCTGAATCAACTCAGATGAAAC
Source organism: Eutrema salsugineum (assembly GCF_000478725.1). NCBI lineage: Eukaryota > Viridiplantae > Streptophyta > Magnoliopsida > Brassicales > Brassicaceae > Eutrema > Eutrema salsugineum. The sequence goes on from NW_006256686.1 coordinate 15,413,267, forward strand.
CCACCTCCCTCCCAAAGCTAGGCAACCCAGGGAAGTTCACCATCTCCTTGCACTCTTGGCAACTTTAGAGTTGAGAATGCTTGGTGTGATTCAGGCTCAAGTGTGAGTATAATGTCTAAAGATATGATGGAGAAGCTAAAGGTCAAGTCTATAACGTCCTACCCTTCTTCTATCAGCTTTGGTGATTCCTACTCCAAGAAACCATATGGATTTTTAGAAGACTATCCACTTCAAGTTGGTGAATGTGTAATCCCCACTGATTTTGTCATCATGAAGATGAAGAAGACCAAAGAGCTCCCCCTATTGCTTGGAACTGCATTTCTCAACACCACTGGTGCAATGATTGACTTTGATACTCAAAGAGTGGTGCTTACGAAGGTGGATAAGGATGCCTTTTACCCTGTTCAACCACCTTTAGCTGAATTTTGTGGATCAGTTGTCCAAGAGATAGAACCGCCTAAGGTACTTGAGATGAAGTATGTAGGAAGTGCTGAGATTTTAGGTGGATCCCAATCTCTTTCAGCTGTGGAAAATAAGAAAGAACCCCACATCAACTCTGGTTACAAGTATGAGAATGGAGGGACATTGATCAGAGAAAAAGATATCTTGCTCTCATGGTCTCCTAGACTTAGTGATCTAAGGATGATTAACACCAAAAGTGATGGCTCAGCATCAGAAGACAAGAGTATTAAACCTGATATTTCTTCCCAAGACTTTGGTCTCACTCCTTGGGTTGATGATGATGGATCTCTGAAGTATAAGCTGGATTGCAATGGGAAACCAGGTCTGTTTGCTGAAGTGAGGGCATGTCTCACAAAGGCCATCTTTGATAAAGACCCATATGGTATTCAAGAGCTGGTGGACAAAGGTCTCAAGATGGGATCTCAAGGACAAGGGTCTAATGGTTCCCAAAGGCAGCAAACCAACTCAGCTTTCTTGCTCAGGACCATTGAAGTGCTGAAAAGCATCAGTGCCCAACCTCACCCCAGCTAAAAACAGGTTTTCAAAGTCAAACTTAGTGACTTTAAACAGAGTTCTCTTGGGAGACACCCCAAGCTTATCCTTGTATATAATATTTTTAATCTTTTCTCTCATTTCTTTTTATGTTTTAGGATCTTTTGATGGGTTTTGTGAGCTGTTCTCAGGTCCCAAGTAACTTTTGGAGGCTATGGCTCAGGGACAAAGTGGAATGGAGCATGTGAGAAGGCTGAGAAAAGGGCTTAAGGCATGGAAACTTGATGGACGCCTGTGTGCTACTTAGGCGTGCGGCTCAGTCTGGCCATATACCAACTCGCACAAGAACTCGCTGTTAACACCTACTTAGTCCTGCGAGTTGGTCCAAAACAAACCATGCCGCACAAGGGAGTTCAGGCCAAGCCAAACCCATCTCCAGTGGTGTCTGGCCTCATCTGGTGCAGATACTCACTCCCCTTTTGCACAAGAACCACACCAGGTATCACTCCAAACACTTGTAAATGAGCATTTAGCATTTTTCTTTATCTTTTGCATTTCATGTTTGATTTTTCCTCTTTCTCATGTTTTTATAACACAAGGGACTGTGTTATCTAAGTGTGGGGGAGGGGTTTTGTGTTTACTAATCATGTTTATACTGCTCTTAGTTTCCTTTTCACTTTGAGTCTCATTTTGCATTCATCTAAGTGCATATAAAAAACCAAAAAAATGGAAAAATCTGAAACAATTTCACAAAAAAAATGTTCATTCTAGTTGCATTTCACATTTTTAAGATTGAGTCTAGTTGCATCATATAGGTTTCATTGTGCATGGGAGTAATGATAGGTTCTTTCCTTGAGAGTACATCACTTTGAGAATTTGGATTAAATATGCTTGTGAAATGACTTCTGTGCTTGCAAGGCTTGAAATGATTTGAATCTGAGAAGCAAGTTTGAATTGAACTCAACTCTAATAAGTGAAAACCTTGAACTTGACTTGAAATTATCTTGTGATGCATTGTTTGAATAAGCTTGTGGATACCTATATACATATTTGAGATAGAATCCTGTTTTTACCACCCTCTTCCTTAGCTCAAATAGCTGAGTCCACATCTGGATTTGTTTCCTTCACCTTGAACCCATCCTTCCTTCAAGCCAAATGTTTGTGTGTGATTGAAAGGCCACCTTGGATCAAACTTAGCAGAAAGTGTTAGGTTTAGAGCGACAAGGGCAAGTCTCATTGAGTGTTAAGTTCCATCATCAAGGAGCTGAGAGATTTGGTGAGAACTAAGTGTGGGGGAATACTTGTTGGTGAGTGGAAAAAGGAGAGATGAGTGGAAATAAAAGGAGAATGGTGAGAACTAGGGGATAGAAAAAGAAAAGAAATCAGTCTTGGAGTTTTGAGTCAAAGAAAGTGAGCTCTAGTGTTTTGAAAAGAAAAAGAGGCTAGAAGTTACAAAAGAAAGTGAAAAAGAGCTATGTAAAGTTTGAACTCCGAGACTTGAGTGTGAAAACGAAAAGTGAGTCCCCTAGTGAGAGGAAATTGAGTGTGGAAAGTGAGGTTCTTGAGAGGTTGAGCAAGTGAGAAAACTTTGAGTAGAGTGTGGGGTGGGATGAGTCCTTGCCCTTGTATGCATAGGTTGCTTTTTACCTTTAGCATTCTGCCAAAGTTTGATCATTCATAGAGAGATCCCCTTGCTGCATTGAACCCACTCAGGCGCTGATGAGATCATTTTAGTCTCATTACCTCACCCTAGCCAAACTTTGCTTGTTTGAACATTGCATCATTTGATCCACTTGGTAAAGAGCTTAATGAATGTCAAATAGTTGAGGAATAAGAGAACTTGTGGAGATTACTGTTGAGTTGATACATCAGAGTATGGTCCTGCATTGCATATTGAGCATGAACTTGAATTCTCTTAATGGTCACTTCTCTCTTTCAAAGGAAAAATGAGCTCCCAATGCATTCAACATTTTCCTCTCATTTGTTCCTTTTGCTTGAGGACAAGCAAAGGATAAGTGTGGGGGAGTTGATATATTCATAAATTGCATCATTTAATGTACATATTCTAGTCCAAATCATGTCTCATTTGCATGCATTTTAGGTCTTTAGGCATAGTTTTAGGACTTAGGAGATTGCATTAGGTCCAAGAGAGTTTTGCATGTTTTGGAGTGTTAAACAGGTGCTTTTGGAGTTTATTTGGAGTGGAGGATGTGATTCAGATGAAGAAATGGAGTTGAACTTATCAAAAATGGTGAAAAGGAGCAATTTTGGGTTTCTCGGCAAAATGAAGTACTGATGGCCGAAGATTCTCGGCCAAAATCCTTCCCGCGGGTAGCTTTCTCGGCCAAAAACACGTACCGCGGTCAAATCTCTCGGCCAAAAATCCTGGGTGCAGATACATTTCCGAAATCGCGTCACCGGAAGCTCTTGCCGGCCGATTCAGCTTACAAGGTCTTCAGAAAAGTTGGAGATAATTGAGTCAAGCACCCAGGACAGGTTGAATCAGGGCATTTGGAGCACTGAGCTGAAAGATACGGTCACCGGAAGACAGACCTCTCTCGCATCCATTCCGGAGCAATCCGATACTCCTTAATGATCGCCTGTCCGGGGAACCTTCCGGTCCGATTCAGCTGTCGGGGGCTTCATCGAAGTTGGAGAAGATTGGATCATGGTTCCATAGCAAGTAGAATCATAGGATTCGAAGGCGTGAGCAGAAAGTTAAGCTCGTCGGAAGAAACTCCTGTCTCGCTGCCGTTTTGGATCAAGCCGATGAGCTCCGAAGAATGCGAAGGACGGTGCACTTCCAGACCGATTAAGTTTACGGGGCCTTCATCCGAATCCGATATAATTGAGTCCTCTTTCCAGAACGTCCGAGATCATTCAATTCGGAGCTATGAGCTAGAAGATAACGTCTCCGGAATGGACACATGTCTAGACGCCCTTCTCTGATCGTGTAAATGCACTGCGAAGATGAGCCCTCCAGGAAACCTTCTAATTCCCAAGCACCAAAGATTCCTTCACCAAAGTTGAAGATATATGAGTCCTCTATCCTCTGAAACCGGAAGTTACGCTTCCATGAACGCGAAGTGGTCCGAGGAGCCCTGAACGATGCGAGCTAGGGGAAAGATGCCACGATGGAATGCCACGGTCCACACCTGACCGTGGCACTTAATTGCAGTCCTTCGGCGTTTGACAAGATCTTCATGCCACGGTATACACTTGACCGTGGCAAAGTAACATTTGGCCGGGAAGGATTTTACAAACATTCGGCACTTGACACGGTTTCCATGCCACGGCCTAGGACTTGGCCGTGGCAACTTTGTACACTTCTTCGGCGTTTGACACGACCACTTGCCATGGCTTGACCAAGAGCTACTAGACCATGGAAATCCAAGAAGTTCATCACCCAAACCCAGAAAAGAAGAGACACGGCCACTAGACATGGTGTAAATCAAGCCATGGCAACCTTGATCATGAAGAATCTGTCCAAGAACTTTGACACTATCTGGTTGCCACGGTCTGGCCAAGCATCATCTGACCGTGGCAAACCATACCACTATCCATCAAGGCCGGGTAAGGATCCAGTTTTTCTTGGGCTGACCCGGTCCATTAGCACCTAGTATATATAGCTTTTTGGAGAAAACCCTAATATCTTATCTTCTATCTTAGTTTCTCTCTAATTTTCTTTCCCCTTTTGTATTAAAACGAGTTTGTTAAGATATATCTGAAGGGTTTAATCAATCTAAGTCTGTTTCTTATCATCTCATCATCTCATTTCTGCTTCTAATCATGATTAACATCATCTCTTGCAAAAGATTAGATGTGTTCTTCATGATTAGTGAGTAGTCATCTTTTAAGCTTCTAGGTGTGTAGATTAGGGTGCTTAGATGTTTGATTTGTGATGTTTAGGGTCTAGATTCTCATTTCATTTCCTTAGTTAGCTGCTCTTAATGCTAGATCTCTTATTATAAGCTTGATCTAGAACTTAGGCATTTCTCCACCCACAAGGTGTTTGATGAAATGCCTGAATGAGCTAACTTAAGGGTTTATGCCTTTTTCATCATGGGAATGATTTGTTAAATGCATGAATGACATATTAGAACTGTTTCTTAATGCTCATTGATTCATATTTCACAAATGATGATTTGGTTTGAAAGTGGATTAGTGTAGAGATTAATGCCTTCATGAGAGGATTAGTCTAGATTAGAGTTCTAAGTTGAAATGTTTGAGATCATGTGATTGCTTGCTATGTCTTTCTGTGTAAGATTCAGTCTTCTTGGCTGAGAGATTTTTTGGTCACTTATTAGGCTTTATGCATTATGCTTGTTAATTGCTTGATTATATCTAATGGTTGTTAGACTTGATTAAGTGATTAGCAAAGGGATTATTGTCATGGGAATGAATTAATCTGCTTTTGAAGTCTAGACTAAAGAGTAACTTGCATTGCATTATTGTTCTTAGCATCATGAATTGATATCTACAGCACCCTAATCAATGATCACATCTAGAGGTTTAGCTTTTATCATTTGCTTAATCACCACATTCTTGTTGAGCTTGCTTGCTTTGTTTAGTTCATTAATCATTGCTTGTTTGTTCCTTGTTTATGCTTTCTTGTTACTTTGTTCACACCAAAACTCATCTTTGATCACTTGACTTAAGAGCTTATCACATAAACTAGTGCCTAACTACCACACATATGGATTGACACCCTTTGTACTACAAGTGACATAAGGGATTGATAACCCTTATTATGGCCTTAAAACCCTTAGTTATCAGATTTTCATGTACCGCGAGTGAGCCCCTCGGCCAAAACGCGTACCGCTGCTAAGGTTTCTCGGCCAAAATTTCCGGGTGAAGACACATCTCAGAAATCGTGTTACCCGAAGGTCTCTCCGGTCGATTCAGCTGTCGGGTGCTTCATCAAAGTTGGAGAGGATTGGATCATGGTTGCACAGCAGGTGGGATCATATGATTTGGAGCCGTGAGCAGAGAGTTAAGCTCGTCGGAAGGCACGCCTGTCTCGCTGCCATTTTGGACCGACCCGATGAGCTCCGAAGAATGCCAAGGACGATGCACTTCCAAACCGATTCAGTCTACAGGGCCTTCAGCAAGATCCGAGATATTTGAGTCCTTTTTCTAGAACGTTTGAGATCATTCAATTTGGAGCTATGAGCAAGAAGATAACGTTTCTGGAATGGACGCATGTCTAGAAGCCTCTTTCTGACCGTGTCAGTGCACTGCGAAGATGAGCCCTCCAGGGAACCTTCCACTTCCCAAGCACCAAAGAGTCCTTCACCAAAGTTGAAGATGTCTGAGTATTCTGTCCACTGAAGTTAGAATCGCACCATTTGGACCAGTATCTGGGAGTTACTCTCCCACGAATGTGAAGTGGTCCAAGGAGACCTGCAGCCTGCGAGATAGTCGTGCGACTCGGTTAACTCGCAATGCCTGGAGATTAATGCCTAGGGGTTGAGCTGCGTGTTGAGATGTGCGAGTAAGGTATCACTGGGTAAGGTCTAAGGTTCCCGAGCAAGAAAAATACTAAGTCCACAACCGTGCGACTTGAGCATGCGAGTTGGCCAAGCTTGGAACTGAGCCGCATGAAGACTCGCAATTTACACCAACTTGAGCATACGACTTGGGAGTAATGAAGACCATTCCGCACATATTTCTGAAGGCCCCTGCTACATGGTCGTGCGAGTTAAGGAGCAAATAGAACTGAGACGCATGAAGGTTCGCAAATCACACCGAGAGAGTAATGCGGCTGAGCTTACATGGGTTTTATCTCGTTCAAGCTTCTTTCTTTGGCTGTGCGAGTTAGGCATGCGACTTGGGACTAAAGGAGGACCAAGTCGCACACATATTCTCCCCAGATTTCGTCTTGGTCATGCGAGTTGAAGAGGAAGAAGGCTGAATCCCACAAAAGACTCGCAGAACACACCTAGATGGGCATGCGGCTGAGACTAAAAGACTTAAGGCTCACAAGACTGCTTCTTTGGCTGTGCGACTTGGGCATGCGACTTGAGAGGCTCCTGACTAACTCGCACACTCGTCATTTTATCTATTAAAGTCGGGTCAGGACCCGGTTTGTTCCGGGCTGACCCGGTCCGTTTGAAAGACTTATATATAGTTTTTAGGGTTTTATCCCAAGGACATAAGCTTTATTCCATAATCTCTTTGCCTCTTTTGTGTAAGAAAACTCCTTTTGAAGAGAAATATCAGATTTTGGGCGTTTTAATCAAGAGAGTTTGAGAGATCTTGTGTTTAAAAGCTGCAAATCCATCATTATCTATCTTCTCAATCTACCTTTCTCATCATTAATCATGCCAATCTTCTCAACTTGCAAAGGTTTAAGAGAGATTAGCATGATTAGTGAGTAATCCCCATATTAAGGTCTTAGATATGTAGATTAGGGTGCTTAGGTGGTAGATTAGTGAGCTTAGGGGTTAGATCATTCATATTTCATTCTCTACAACCTGTTTTTAATGCTAGATCCATACACATCAAATGTGGTCTAGATTCTGGGCATTTCATGCACCAAAAGTGTTTAATGACAGATTAAACTGGTTCTTAAAGCATTCATGCACCAAAAGTGTTGTTAGAGGTTTAAGTATTATTCATCATGGGAATGATTGTTTATATGCTTAAATGACAGATTAAACTAGTTCTTAATGCTTGTTGATTCATGTTTCACTAATGATGATTAGGTTAGAAACTGTTTTAGCATAGAAGTTAACACCTTCATGAGAGGATTAGCTTAATTAATGATGTTTAAGTTGAATGGTTTGCTTGATCACATGATTCATTAGCTCACTAGTTTAGCACTAAAGGCACCCTAATCCACTATCATGTCTAAGACCTTTCTCATCATCATACATACATTCTCATCTCATTTAGCTTACTCACTTGCTTGTTTAAATTGATCATTAGCTCTAATTCTTGTTTTAAGTTCTTAGTTGTCATTTATCATCAAAACCTCACTCATTTTGGCTTGAATCAAGAACTGATACTGCATCTTAGCGTCTACACATGATGGATTGATACCCTTTGTACTGCAAAGTGACAAAAGGGATTGATAACCCCTCATTTAGAGCCTTGAAAACTCTAAGTTATCATTATAGTCCTAGTAGCTATCAGCTCATCCTTCTCATTTCTTATTACTGTCATTCCCCCCTTTTTGGGCACCACATGGACTGGTGAAACCCATCTAGAGTCTGAGATTGGGTAAATTATCCCAGCCTCTAGGAGTTTGAGGATCTCTTTCTTCACTACCTCTTTTAAGTTGGGATTGAGGCGCCTTTGGTGCTCTATGGATGACATTGACTCTTCTTCTAAGTGAATCCTATGAGTGCATAGGGAGGGTGAGATACCCTTAATGTCATCCATAGAGTAGCCAATAGCTCTTCTATGTTTCCTCAACTCTTCTAACAACCTATGCTCTTGGTCCTCTAACAGCATATCATTGATAATGACAGGATAAGACTCATTGAGACCTAAGAAAGCATACCTGAGCCCCTTGGGAAGCGGTTTGAGTTCCAGCTGAGGTGCCTTAGACTCATCCCAATCAGCACTGAAGCTGTCTTGCTCACACGGCCCAGCATGTTCCTTCACCTTAGAACTCACGGCCATGACTGCTTGGACTGTTCCCTGGCTTGTGTTTGAGCTTCTGATATCCAAGACCTCAGGGTCACCTTGTTCCTGTTCCAAAAACCTTGTCTCAGGACCAAGTTCTCTTGCATTGTCCAAATACAGTTTGTATCCTTCACTTTCTTCTGCTAATAACCCATGGTCTCCTTGTTCTTTGTTCAAAGCAACTTGAAGAGGATCATCAGTATTCAGTTCCTCAAGCAACTCATCAGCCAGCTGATCCATTGTCTCTACATAGAAGCATTGTTCCTCTATGGTGGGCTTCTTCATCATCTCATTAACATCAAACTTAAGTCTCTCAGACCCAAGTTGAAGCTCTATGATGCCACCTCTCACATCAATAATTGCCCCTGCTGTGGCCAAGAATGGCCTGCCCAAAATAAGAGGATCAACTGGTTCCTCATCCATCTCTAGCACAACAAAATCAGTTGGAACCTCAAAACCACCTATCTTGACAGGCAGATCTTCCAACATCCCAACAGGTAACCTAACTGATCTTTCTGCAAGGACAAGAGAGATCCTAGCAGGTTTGAACACTCTAAACCCAAGCTTCTTTGCTATGGAGAATGGCATCAAGCTGACAGATGCTCCCAGATCACAAAGGCATCCAGAAAATAGAAGAGGCCCTATGGCACAAGGGAGTGTGAAACTCCCTGGATCAGTCAGCTTTCTTGGAATGGACTTTTTCTGAATGATTGCACTGCATTCATGACTCAGTACCATACCTTGAAGCTCTTTAGTCTTGTTCAGAATAGCATCCTTTAAGAACTTACCCATCTTTGGCATCATTAGAAATGCATCAATGAGAGGCATTGTGAGTAGTGTCTCATTGAGAGACTTCTCAAATACAGCTCTGGCCTTGTCTACAAGCTACTTGTTGAATCTCCCTGGAAATGGGAGCTTGGGTTGGTATAGAGGTGGTGGGACATATATCTTTTCTGGTTCAGGTTCCTTTTCCACCTCTTTACCCTTTTCTTCCTTGACCTTTCAGCAACTTGATCATCTTTTAAGGCTGCCTCCCTCTCAGTTTGATCATTGTCCTCAATGATCATATTGTTGTGCTCAATACCAGGTAGCTCTTTGCCACTCCTCAGTGTGATGGCTTTAGCATATTCCTTGGGATTGGGTTCAGGCTTACCAGGTAGTTGGCCTTGGCTCCTTGAGCTAGATGCCTGATTCTGCTTCAATTCCTTTATGTCCTGCTGCATTGATGCATACTGGCTTGCAAACACTTGTTGACCCTGAAGCAGCTGTTGCAGAATCCCAACCATATCTGACCTCATATGTGGCTGCTGGTGAACAGGTGCTGACTGGAACTGATGTTGAGTCGGCGCTTGCTGTTGGAACTGTGGTGGACCAAACCCTGGTGGTGCCTTTGGCTGTTGCTGTGAACTGAAACCAGAACCCTGAAATGGTTGCTGTTGTTGACTGAAACCCTGATTCTGAGCAAACTGATTCTTTGGTTGGAAAGATCCTTGAAAGTTGTTCTTGGGAACAAAATTCTGTGGAGCTTGAGAAGTAGGGTAGACTTGGTCTTGTGGGTTTGCTACATTGGGATTCCTGTAAGAGAGGTTCTGATTGGCATTGCCATACTGATATCTTTGGAACCTCTGATTCCCAATATAGTTAAGCTCCTCCTGAGTAAGACCCTCTTCGCTGATGTTCTCAAAGCATTGAGAAGGTTCCTCATACTCTCCTACAAAGTGCATTGGTTTTTGTGTTGCCAATAACACTTTGTCCAGCTTGCTTTCAAGTGTTTTAAAGTCTTTCTCATACCTTTGATCCCTGCTTGAACTCTTACTCCTATTGGCTCTATCAAAGTCTTCTCCATATGTATCATTGCTCATTGCTAAGTTCTCAACCAGCTCTAAAGCAGCATGAATCTCCTTTCCCATAAAGTTTCCATTGGAGGCAGTGTCCAGCTGGTTCCTAATCTTGGGAAGAGCCCCTCTATAAAGTGTGCTGAGAAGTGAAGCCTCACTGAACCCATGGTGTGGGCACTGGTTGATGTGAGAGTGAAAGTTCTGGGTGGGGTGATTCTTGTAGTAGATAAAGCCTTTTTGGTAACCTTGTTGTCCACCTACAAAGTTTACCTCAGCTGTGATGTCTTCCCCTTAAAATGTGTCTTGAAACACATGATTCACATCTCTGACCAAGTTGACTGACTTATGAGAAGCTAGGAGAAGTTTATCTAGCTTCTCATTGAGAGACCAGATGTCTTTCCTTGTCCTTTCCTCTTCAGCACACACAGCACCTCTTGAATTCATGTCAAAGTCTGATCCATAAAGCTCATCACTCTGAGCTACATTCTCCACAAGGGTCATGGCATCATTGACTTCCTTGGTCATGAAATTACCATTTGAAGCTGTGTCCAAGAGTATTCTGACCTTTGGTAAAGCACCTCTGTAGAAGGTACTTAGCAGCTGAGCATCTGAGAACCCATGGTGAGGGCATTGCATGGTATACCCTCTAAATCTTTCCCAAGCCTCACAAAAGGATTCATGGTTCTTCTGAATAAAACTTGAGATTTCATTTCTTAACCTTGCTTTTCTTGATGAAGAGAAAAACTTTGTTAGAAATGCTCTTTTGCATTGCTCCCATGTTGTGACTGATCCTTGAGGTAGAGACTTTTCCCACTGATGAGCTTTGTCTCCTAGAGAAAAAGGGAATAGCCTCAACTTGAAACTGTCCTCACTCACTCCATTCATCTTAGTTAGATCACAAACTCTATCAAAGTTGTCAATGTGATTTAATGGGTCTTCTAATGCCAAGCCATGGAACCTGTTTGATTGCACCATGTTGATCAAGCCAGATTTGATCTCAAAATCGTTTTCAGGTGTAGGAGCTTGAATCCCATATCTCTGACCCTGAATATTGGCCTCATCACCAGCTCCCACAACTATTCTTGGACGTGGTGCTGGACCCTCTTGCTGAGCCTGGTGGTTTCCATTACCACCATGAGCCTATTGCCCTTGATCCATACCCAACCTCTCAATGTGCTCAGCTCTTTCTCTTTGTCTCCTTGCTTGACTTATTGTGTTCATACACCTGAAAACAAAGACAGCACTTGAAAGGTAATCAGTAAAACAAAATAAAATGACTTGATCTCAAGAAGATCCAAAGTCCTAATGCTAGAATAAACTCTCCAATTGGCAACGGCGCCAAATTGATAACATGTTTTTTTTTGGCCTACTAAGGTCAATTAACCTCTTGTGTTGTAGCACTTGAGGGTCAATCAAAAAGGAGATTATCTAGGCACTAAGACTATGAGCGTTTATCTTAATCTAAGTCTAAAGAAACAGCTTTGTGATCAAGTGATCTAAAAACATCAAACAAACAAGAACAAGCAGTAATTAAGAATTAAACTAGCAAACTAGACAAACAAAACAAAGACTCAAATTCAAAATAAGAGAAAGCTAAACCTCTAGATGTGATCATTGATCAGGGTGCTTTCAATGCTTAATTCATGATGCTAAGAAAACAATGCAACACTTGCAATTCGTTAGTCTAGACTTCCAATTCAGATTAATTCATTATCATGACAGAAATCCTTTTGCAAATTACTTAATCAAGACTAATTCCCATTAGTGAATAAGCAATTAACAAGCTTAAGGTTCAAATGTCTAATATGACCAAACAGCCTCTTTGTGCATCATGTTAACAGCTAAGAAAGACTGAATCTTATACAGAAAGATAAAGCAAGCATCACATGATCTCAAATTCCAATCAACTTAGAACTCAAAACAAGACCATTTCTTTCCCAAGACAATGATCACTATACTAATCAGCATTCAAACCTAACTCTCATTAGTGGTAATGATGATTAATATGCATTAATAGACAGTTATAATATGTCATTAATGCTTCAAACAAACATTCCCATGGCATTTAAAACATAAACCCTTAAGTTAGTTCATTCAGGCATTCCATCAAATACCTTGTGGGTGGAGAAATGTCTAAACTAGAAACAGCCTTGTGCACCTTAAATCCTTCAGCCCTAGCCGCATGCCTATCTAGGTGTAAACTGCGAGTGTTTGTGCTGTTCAGACTTTCTTCTCTTCAACTCGCACAACCAAAACGCATTCTTGAGAAAATATGTGTGCGAGTTGGTCCTCCTTTAGTTCCAATTCGCAGGCCCAAGTAGGTGTAAACCACGAGTCTTTCTGCGGTTCATTTCGCTGCTCGGCCAACTCGCATGCCTAAGTCAAACTCGGACCACTTCGCATTCAGGGGAGCGTAACTTCCAGGATATGGATCCAAATGTCATGATTCCAAGATCAGTGAAAAGATCACTCAAATATCCCGAACTTTGATGAATAAACCTTCAGAGCTTGGGAAGTGGAAGGTTCCCTGGACGGCTCATCTCTGCAGCGCATTGAAACGATCAAAAAGAAGCTCTTGGACAAGTGTTCACTCCGGAGACGGTATCTTTCAGCACACAGCTCCAACCTGGATGATCTCAGACGTTATGGAAAGAGCACTCAAAGACCTTGAATCTTGGTGAAAGCCCCGGCAACTGAATCATACTGGAAAAGCATCTTCCCACGCAATCTTTGTGACTCATCAGATCGGTCTTGAAACTGTCGTGAGACAGGTGTGTCTTCCGGTGAGCCTAACTCTCAGCTCACGAGTCCAAATCCAACGCTTCGACCTGTTATGGGAGCGTGACTCGATCATATCCAAGTTTTTTGAAGGCCCTGTAAGCTGAATCAGACTGGACGTTTCCCCGGATCGGCATTCTTTAACTCGTCTCGGCGTTGCTCCGGAAAGGATGCGAAATAAGTCTGTCTTCCGGTGGGCTTATGTTTCATCTCGCTGCTCCAAATTCATCAATTCCAGCTGTTCTGAAATCTAGACTCAATTTTCTTGATCTTTGCTGAAGAACCCAAAGACTGAATCGGCCGGCAAGACCTTCCGGTGACGCGATTTCGGAAATGTATCTGCACCCAAGAATTTTGGCCGAGAAACTTGAACAGCCGGCACGTGTTTTGGCCGAGAAATCCACCCGCGGTTTATGAAAATTGCCGAGAAAAAGCTTCCTGCAGTACATGCCAGCGCCGAGAACCTCCAAAATGCTGTTTTCACCAATTTTAAAGCTCTGATCACCATTTCTTTTCCCGGTTTCACCTTTTCAGCTCCAAATAGCTCCAAATACACCTGATAAACACTCCAAACCATGCAAAGACTCATTGGGACCTAATGCAACCCCTAGGCCCTAAAACAACACCTAAAAGCCTAAAATTCATGAAATAAAACATGATTTGGAATGAATTATACAACCTAAATGATGCAAATTATGAACATATCATGGGACGCTAAACATGTTAGCAGGAACTCAAATACGTAATTGCCTTTTCAAAGTTTTCATCAACTCCTCATACTCTTCAGCGACACCGTCGTTACGCCCAGTTATCGGTGAATGTCCATGGACTTTCCTCTTAAACCCCTTTTCACAGATATACCGGTTGTCGATTTTGGTGGAGGCAAATTTCGTACGCTTGCTTTTCCTTGGACGATCCAGCTCATTGTCGTGGTCTCCATCGTTGTTTAGAGGAGCATTATCCATGATAACCTTGCCGCTCTGAATTTCATCATCTTTAGCATCACCCGTTTGGAGAACATCAGAACACTACAACCGCAAAATATTCAACTAAGTAAAAATTGGCAAATATAAAAGTGTTTAGAGAATCTTAAATAATTATACTGACCTCATGATCAAGTGACTCTAACTGAGTAGAGTTATTGTTGGGGTCGGTTTCCACCCTAGCTGAATTAACCATTTCAAAATGACTAAGTGTCGGAAGATGTCGACGAACCCGAGCTATGTGAAGAAGCAAGCCGAGCCCATCCATAAAGCAGGATGGGCCGAGCCCTGCAATGACTGTGGGTCGAGCCCTTGAAGCAGCATGGATCGAGCCGCAAGGTGATACGGACCGAGCTGTGTGAAAAGGAGAATGTGCCGAGCTGCGTAAGAAGGAGAATGGGCCGAGCCACTTTCTTCCACAATTGGGCCGAACCGAAACCTTAAAGGATGAAAGCCCATAAAAACCCTAGGCGAAGTATCGTGACGGTGGCTACGCGAAGCGATAAGGAAATATTCCGAAAATCTCTCCCGAGATTCTTGGCTAGGCGGTTTAGAGAATCAATATAAATAGCCGATGTATGCGATTCATTATGTAACTTTTCACAACTCGAGAGCAATAAGACCTAAACACTTTTCCAGCAAAAAACCTTCTTTTGATCTTACTGTTCTTGCGATAAACCCTAGAAATTTCGGATCCCTTAATTTTTCCTTAACAAATTTTTGGTTGTGCGAGTTTTGGCTCACACAATTTGGCGCTGTCTGAGGGGAATCGAAACTTTCTTACTCTAAATCGACAAGACTTTAAGATCGGAAGAACATGGCGAGCAACACCCTCGACGATAACAACAACAACAACAACGACAACGGCGCGGAGAAGGACGCTCCAGCATCGGGCACAACAACGGCGACAACTGAAACCCAAGAGGAGATGTGAAACATGATGGCTGCATTGATGAAGAAGATCGACGAGCAGGACAAAAGAAACGAGGCGATTACGGAAAGGCTCGACGCAATGACGGCCGAGTGACGACACCCGACTTGGAGAGCCGGAATCTCCGATCCGATGGATAGAGTCCGAAGACGTTTTGATTTCTCAACGCCTGCAGAAGCCTCGGGTAGCGGCACAAGAAACCCCTTGGCTCCACTAATGTTTCGTCCTCTCGGCGAACAGACTCCCGCAGCAACCCGAATCAATATGACCGAGCCGCCTCCACTCCGTCGGAACTCAAGGCGACGAGCCGACGAAGAAGAGAACGACGCGATCGACGTTGACGCCCAACAAAACGACAGAACCACGAACTCGCAACAAAACGGCTCGGCTCGGCGAATAAGCCAAGAAGAACTCGCCTAGGCACTAAACGGCATTTGGACTGATGAAGTCACCGACCCGGCTCGCGGCGACAACCCGACTGAAGAAGAGGAAAACCTCCAAAGGATCGAGTAGGCAGAGCGCGAAGACGAGCCGAGGAGAGAAGAGCGGGAGCGACTTCGCCAATCAAAGGGAATGACTCACGCACAAACCCTCGAAATCAAAGAGCTGCGAGCCTCAATGGCTCGGACAGTGTCCGAGATACGCGCCATGAAGTCTCGAGTGCATAACGCGACGAGTGCCACGCCCGAGATCGATCGAATGCTTTAAGAGACCCAGAGAACACCATTCACGGCAAGAATCATGGAGGCTAGGATTCCCGAGCCCGGGAAGGTGAGAATCCCACTCTACGAAGGAACGACCGACCCGAAGGCACATATCACAGCGTTTCGGATAGCAATGGGACGAGCTTTCACAAGGAACGCTGCCAACCTGACCGAGCGGGCAGTAGATGACGGATATTGCCTACTCTTCGTAGAACATCTCAAGGGAGCCGCACTCGAATGGTTTTCGAGACAGGAGTGCAATTCAATCGGCAGTTTCCAACAGCTCTCCGCTTTGTTCCTTAAGCAATATTCGATGTTCATGGATAGAGGAACTTCTGATGCCGACCTGTGGACGCTATCCCAAGGACCGAATGAACTGCTTCAGGATTACATGGCAAGGTTCAAGGCGATCGTATCCAAAGTAGAAGGAATAAGCGACAAGGCTGCACACAAGGCTCTGAAGCGGTCCTTGTGGTACAAATCCGAATTCCGACGGGAAATGACCCTCAACACGCCATAAACGATTCAAGATGCCTTGCACCGGTCGTCAGACTTCGTCGTAAACGAAGAAGAGATGAAAAATCTGGACGAGCAGTACGAAGCAACGAAAGCAGCGATCCGGAGCTCAATTTTGACACGCCCCTCGAAGAAAGGGAATCCATCAAACAACGCAACAACGCAGAGCTTGGAAGAACCAAGAAGCGGAGGTGCCCACAACTACCAAGTAGGCGTTGGACGCGGAAGAGGAGAGCCGCGCAGCAACACTTGGGTAAGAAGACCCACCAACTACGACGAAAAGGCATTATGTGAGCATCACCAGATCTATGGGCATTCGACGGCACAATGTTGAACTCTAGGAGCCAAACTTGCGGCTAAGATGACGGCGGGAGAGCTCCAGAGCGCGGTGAATCTTAAAGACCTCGTCCCTAATGAGCCAAAAGAGGGAACCGAGCCGAGCGGCACGGCAGAACCCGCAAATTCTCCCCGACGAGGCGATAACACCAAGCGCAACAGGAGAGGTGAACCCGAAGAACGACCTGAGCCGAGACAAAGAATCAACATGATCATGAGTGGATCCCAATATTACCAAGACACGGTGTCTTCCATTAAGTCTTATCAGCGCCGAGCCGAAGCAAAGGAAAATTGGACAGAACCGACCGATATTCCAAACACGGTGATCTCCTTCGCCGAAGAGGAAACGGCAGGGATATATAGACCACACAACGATGCACTAGTGATTGAATTGACAATCAGAGACCACGATGTACCAAGAGTACTCATCGATACCGGGAGCTCGGTAGATGTCATTTTCAGGGAGACACTCAGAAGGATGGGAATTGATCTCTCCGAGGTGACGGCGATCCCCAAACCTCTGACCGGATTTTCAGAAGAAACAACAATGACTATGGGCACAATTAGGCTCCCTGTCGTAGCTGGCATAATCACTAGGATCGTCAAATTCTGCGTCACCGATCACCCAACAATCTACAATGTGATTATGGGAACTCCATGGATCAATGCGATGAGGGTGGTCCCTTCCACCTATCACTTCTGCCTCAAATTCCCAAATCCAGCAGGCATCAAAACGATTTGGGGAAATCAGAAAGGAGTCGCGAATGTGTTTCTTGGCAGAGCACAAGTTGAGGAACCCCGTCATAGATGCATGAGTAGACGTAGATCGCAAAAAGCTGAAGACGGACCGAGAGCCTGCAAACGAGCTCTCGAAACTCTTATAGCAATTACAGATCGCGGAGAGCCGCGAAACGTGCACCGAGCCGGTATGCGATGCGGTGGACTCGGTGTGCATCGACGAAGCGTGTCCAGAATGACGCATCGAGATCGGAACTAAGCTAGAAGAACCTCTGAGAAGCAAGCTTCTTTCCCTCCTCAAGGAGAATATCAACACTTTTGCCTGGACAGCGGAGGATATGCCAGGCATAAACGTGGACCAAACCTTCAAACCAATCAAGCAAAAAAGGAGGAAGCTCGGACCCGAACGAGCCAAAGCAGTTAACGACAAAGTGGAAAGATTGCTCAAAGTAGGATCAATTGCCGAGGCAAAATAACCGGACTGGCTTGCGAATCCAATGGTTGTGAAGAAGAAGAACGGCAAGTGGCGGGTCTGTGTAGATTTCACTGATCTCAACAAGGCGTGCCCAAAGACAGTTTCCCTCTACCACACATCGACCGGCTCGTCGAAGCCACTGCGGGAAATAGGTTGTTAACGTTTATGGATGCGTTTTCTGGTTACAACCAGATCCTGATGCATCCCGATGACCGGGAAAAAACGGCGTTCATAACCGATCGCAGGTTATACTGCTACAAAGTCATGCCGTTCGGACTCAAGAACGCAGGGACAACATATCAACGGCTCGTCAATAAAATGTTCGCAGATAAGCTCGGGAAAACCATGGAGGTATATATCGACGATATGTTGGTCAAATCACTCGAGGAAAAAGATCATATCACGCACCTACGAGAATGCTTCGAGCAGTTGAACAAACACAACATGAAACTGAACCCGGCGAAGTGCAGATTCGCGGTAACCTCGGGAGAGTTCCTCGGCTACTTGGTGACTCACCGAGGCATTGAAGCGAATCCCAAGCAGATCAAGGCATTAATCGAGATGCCCTCTCCAAGAACGAAGCGAGAAGTTCAAAGGCTCACAGGAAGAGTCACTGCGCTAAACAGATTCATTTCCCGTTCTACCGACAAGTGTCTGCCTTTCTACGACACCCTTCGAGGAAATAAGAAGTTTGAGTGGGACGAGCGATGTGAAGCAGCTTTCCAGGAGTTGAAGAGTTATCTGGCGAGCCCGCCGATCCTGGCGAAACCAGTCGAAGGAGAATCCCTCTTCCTCTACATCGCCGAATCTGCTACGGCCGTGAGTGGGGTGCTGATAAGAGAAGAGCGATCCGAGCAGAAACCCATCTTTTACGTCAGTCAGATGCTGACCGATGCCGAGACCCGTTACCCCCAGATCGAGAAGGTCGTCCTAGCCGTTGTAGTATCGGCTCGCAAGCTGCGTCCATGTTTTCAATCACATTCAATCGTTGTGCTCGCTACCCTTCCGCTGCGCTCGATCCTGCACAGCCCGAGCCAATCTGGGCGGCTCGCCAAATAGGCCATAGAGTTGAGCGAGTACGACATCGAGTATCGGAACAGGTCATCTGCGAAATCACAGGTGCTCGCAGATTTTCTCATCGAACTTCTGACCGAGGCGACGACCGAGCCAACCCCAGACGAGGTATGGATGCTGCACGTCGACGGCTCGTCGTCTAAACACGGCTCGGGAATAGGAATCTGTCTCACCTCTCTCACCGGAGAAATATTGGAGCAGTCTTTTCGTCTGAACTTCCACGTCTAGAACAACGAAGCAGAATACGAAGCACTGATCGATGGCATACGACTAGCGCAGGGAATCGGAGTTCGAAAGATAAGAGCCTTTTGCGATTCACTGCTCGTAGCATGTCAATTCAACGGAGAATATGAGGCAAAGGATGGACGAATGGGAGCTTACCTTAGAGTGGTATGAGATTTGGTGAAAAAGTTCGACGAGTTCGAACTCACCCGAATACCTCGAGGTGAAAACACCTCGGCGGACGCCTTAGCAGCACTTGCTTCAACTTCAGACCCGGATCTCCGTCGTACAATTCCAGTCGAATTCATCGAACGTCCAAGCATAGAGGAGGTAGAAGGAGTTCGGCTGATACATCCTCCCGAGGAGGAACCAGAGAACAGTGAAGCAACCGCTATGGATGAAGACGCCCCCACTAGCCGAGCTGGAGTACGGCTGCGACAAAGAATGGCTCGGAGCCATCCGAATATATATCGCCGGTGGAGAAGTACCATCCGACAAGTGGGAAGCCCGAAAATTAAGGGCTCAGGCCGCGCGATACGTCCTCGTCGACGGCGAAGTATTCAAATGGAGATTTTCAGGACCACTCATGACATGTGTCGAGGGACCGGAGGCGAGAAAGATAATGCACGACGTGCACAGCAGAGCGTGCAGAAATCATTATAGCGGAAGTTCACTTGCGGATCAAAATAAAACGGCACGGCTACTACAATCCACCAACGACTGCGAGAAGTTTATGGCAAAGTGCGAGAAGTGTCAACGGCACGCGCCTACAATCCACCAACCTACCGAGCTGCTGTCGTCGATATCGTCACCTTATCCCTTCATGAGATGGTCGATGGATATAGTCGGGCCTCTACATCGGTCGAAGCAGAAGCGCTTTCTGCTCGTCCTTACGGATTATTTTTCTAAATGGGTTGAGGCCGATTCCTACGCAACGCTCAAGTCGAACATTTTGTCTAGAAAAATATCATCTGTCGACACGGGGTCCCCTATGAGATAGTCACCGATAACAGATCCCAGTTCATCTCAACTCGCTTCGAAGCTTTCTGCAAGAAATGGAAAATTCGCCTGAGCAAATCTACGCCAAGATATCCCCAAGGGAATGGACAAGCCGAAGCAGCCAACAAGACAATCCTAGACGGTCTGAAAAAGAGGCTCGACGCCAAGAAACGACGATGGGCAGACGAGCTCGAAGGAGTCCTTTGGTCGCATCGAACAACTCCGCGCCGAGCTACTGGAGAAACTCCATTCGCTCTAGTCTATGGAACGGAGTGCGTAATTCCCCCCGAGGTGGATTTCCCAGGTATTCGACGAAGACTTCTGCCAGGACAGGAGGGCTTGAATCACTTAATGATGCTGGACGAACTCGACCTGGTCAACGAAAGGCGCGACCAGGCTCTAATCCGAATCAAGAACTACCAACAAGCAACAGCAAGATACTACAACAAAAATGTCCGAAGTGGAAGATTTAAAGAAGGAGAGCTCGTTCTTCGAAAGGTGTGTTCCAAAACACTGCCGAGAGGAATGCAGGAAAGCTTGGAGCAAATTGGGAAAGTCCTTACAAGATTACAAAAGTAGTTCGCCCAGGAGTCTACGAACTTGCGACGGTAACTGACAAAGCAATTCCAAGATCGTGGAATGCGATGCACCTAAAGAAGTATTATCACTAAGGCTACAACACGATCAACATGAACTACAGGACGGCTTTATCCCTGCAAAGGGTACATAGGCAGCCCGTCCTCGGACGGGTTCAGCTGTCCCCCCTCCTAAAAAGGGGGGGGGAGTGGGTACGTATACACATACCTTCATTAACTTTAAAATTTTAGCTCGTCGAGTCTACTATCTCTAGGGTCATTGTCACTTCGGATAGTTTTTCATTCGTTTTAAATCAGCTAGTTGTTTCATGTTCACCTCGGATTTTTAATTCGTTCATTGTCACTTCGGCTAGTTTTCATTCATCACTTATGTACACTTCTCCTAGACTTTTACTTGTCCTTGCATTCACTTCGGCAAACTTTCTGATCCATAATTCCAAACACCTCGCCTCGTTGCTGGCCACAACGAGGCAACAATCACAAAGTTCTCTAAATGGACTTTTACCACCTTTCCTAGGACGAGGGTGCAAGTCACATCCTCTATGGATTAAAATCAAGCGCGCTATACAAATTTCAGACCAAAAACGTATCGGTCTCCACGGTTCGTCATCGCACACGAGATCGTAAGTCGAGACTACATCGCTTTCTCTAAAACCGAAAGGAACTCTTAAAACCCGGCAAACGCATTCACCCTCTCGGGAACGCCGGTCTATAATCAAACTTTGCTATCATCACAAGACGTGGACCTCGGCAACGGGAGTTCCGAACTTAGCGCCTCAAACAGCCAAAACTAAATCCAACCAAAAACGCCTCGGAACTTACGGTCGAAGGCACAAAAGAATGATAATCTCTTTAAAGATTCAACCCCCAGCTTGGGATTTAGACTTAAACAGAATCTGTAACAGCATGTCCCTTAGTCCAGCTTTCTATCAATCTCTCGTAACGGTTCAGCCAGGGAAGCAAACAAAAGCCCCCTCGGCCCAGCTCAATAAATCAGTCGACAACAGCTCGTTCCAACAAAAGTTTCCTCAAAAGCTTATAAACCGCCAAAGGCGGAAACAGTGATTCCAAAAAATGACTAAGGGGAAAGACGAATACGATAACCACTGCTAAATCTTTCCACCGATAAAAAAAAAAAACAACAACAACAATAGTCAAGTGGATAAAGCCGTCAAGGAACCAATTACATAAACACGAGAGTTCGAAAAATGGATAAAGCCATCCAGGCCTTTAGTACAAAACGCGTGAAGTAAAAGACAAGAGAAGAAGGAAAGAGTCAAGCTGTGGACTGCGTTTCTCGCTCGGCGAGGAGGTTCGAAAGGGCCGGCGTACCCGCATTTGATCCGGTCGGATCTACGACACCCAAGTTGGCCACTCTCTCTTCGATCGGCTCATTACCCAAACTAGTGTCTATGAAGTCTGGCGACACGGGCGAGAAGACTAGCTCACCTCGGATCTCGGATGCGATGCGCTCATACACCTCGTCGTCGACGTATTCGCTCTCCCAACTTTTTAGCTTTACTTCTTCGTCGGATGCGAGTGTTGGGCCGTCCGGTTTCCTCAGGTTGATGATCATAGCAAGGTTGCCCTTGATCTGCCCCAGCTCGTTCTCATCAGTTTTGGCCTTCTCGAGTTTGGCTAGACCTTCCTCCACCTTGGCAAGGCGTTCCTGAAACTTAGCCGTCAACTCTCGCCTCGCTTCTTTCTTCGCACGCTTGACCTTAGCGTCAAACCAGGCATCCTTGGCCTCGATACGCTTCTTAAGCAATGTCACCTCGGCGCTTTTGGCTCTCCTGGCCTCCTTGAGGCGAATGACCAAGGCGGAAACCTTGTCTATATCAGCACGAAGAGCTATCTTCTCCTCTTCCAGCCTTTTCACCCTGGTCATCGCCTCGTCCAGCTTCCCCTTTGCCGCCGCGGTCTCATTCCGAGCTTCGTCCAGACGACGTTCGACCTTAGACAGGTCCGCTACAAACTGCAACGAATAGTACGTGTTAAACACTTAGCCAGAATTTGAAACAAAAAAATAAAATAAAAAACTAAAAAAAAATAAAAAAATAAACAGAACAGACCTTGGTGCCGCGCTGTGCCATCGCACCATAGGACCTCGGTCTCCTCAGCTTCTCGGGAGGAGGAAGACGCGTGTTAGCGTTGTTGACACACGAAAACATCACCGCCGAGGCATCCGGGTCGTCGACGACCAGTTTGCGTGAAGTAGGATCACCAGACACCGGCTTGCGTTTCTTCTTGGGCGGCTCGTCTTTCTGAACAGCCACGCCTTTCCCTTTCTCAGTGGCTGATCGTTTTTGACCAGCATCGTGTTTCTGTAGATGCGAGGCTGAGGGCCTTGACGACTTCGGGAGAGCCAAAATAGCCGAGTTAGGAGATGTTTTGCTCCGAGCCGCCGAATCATCTTTGGGCGCCTCGGGGATGATCTCTCCCGGTTCCACCTCGGGCGCCACTTCCTTCTCGGTCACCTCGACAACGTTCGCCTCCACAGCGCGGATCGCGCCTTCCCCTTCACGGCTCGGCGGATCGTCTTGAGGGACAGCCCTGGCATCCGTTTGAGCCACCTCAGCGGCTCGTTTTGCAGCCTCTTCTGCTTCACGCCTCTTTCTGTCACTAAGAGTGATGATCACCATTTTTTTCCCTTGTATCCCCTGAAGAATTTGAAGACGAAGAACTAACAGGTACTCCGGCGAAAATGGCTCGTGCTCTTTCCACTCTCTCAAACGTAAAGTGCTTCCTCCAATTGACTCTCTGGGCCGCAAGAGAATCTCGAACAACGAAGAGGTCGTCAGGAACTGGGGGAAGAATGCTCCGAACTGTAAAAACAACACAAAAACAACCAGTTTAGTGAAGAAAAATTATACCATAACAGTTCCGAGTCGAGGCAAAGCTTCGGATCGGCTACCAAGTGGTCCCCAAGCGGTCTTGGTTTTTCGAACAAAATCCTCGCCAGCTGACGCCTCGTCCAAAATTGATCTTTGCTTGGAAAACCACCTATAATCCGGCGATTGGGTTTGTTGGAGATATAAAATCTGTCTCCCTTTGGAGCCTTTCTGATCTCCAACAGGTTTTTGTCTTTTCACTTGCTTTTGTTTCCCTTGCCCAGACAAAGAAGCACCTCGGGACGTTCTAATTCAAGACATGCATATCGCAATCTGGTCTGCCTATCCGTGACAGACCGATTCTGATGCATCTGTAACACATTTCTAACCGAGATATCTCTAGCACCTCCAAACAGGTTATGGTAGAAGGTGTCACCATCGTTGGACCTTCTTCTCTTCTGTGGAGCGGGAGAATACTTCCCACAACGCAGACCTGTCATGACTTTGAACTCGCGGAGACTAAACCGAATAGGTTTACCAGCGAAAAACACCCAAATTTCATTTTCTTTTGATACTTCAAGCATTCAAGTGAGGGTGAAGAGAGCAAACGCACCAGACCATGCCGGTTTTCCAGAAATTTCAAACAATTTTCCCAATTGGCTCTTGTACATGAATGATGCTACTAGGGTTGACTTCGCGGCTTCATGTTTTAAATTTATAACCCTAGATATCTGCAACTGCACAGTAGTACGTTGTAGTACTTAGGGTGTCGATCCACAGAGAATCCACGCTTTACCTGCAGAACCTTAGAACCAGAATTAGTAAACGAAGTCTAAGACGAAAAAGGGTTTTGGATAAGTTGTGCGATTTCTATATATGTATTTTAAAAAGGGATTTGAATTAAAAAGGGATTGAAAAGGGTTTTAAAAAGGGTTTTTGAAAACTAGAAGTGAATAAATCGATAATAAATCTAAAGGATGAAGAAAGCTCTTAATATTGATCCTAGTAAATTCTTAGAACTCGAGTCACGGACGTATGAATACGCCACTGTCGTGATTATAGACAATTATCTCTCGCAACCCTGACCAGTAGGTTTCCACTCTGGCCCTGGAAGGGAAAAGATGCATTATGTTTAAGACTCGTCAACATTCACAGCTCGCCCATAGGTAGGTTTCCACTCCTATGGTTGATCTGCTCTTCTCAAACTAGATCCAGCCCCGGATGAATACTTTAGCAACACCAAGGACCTAGATCAGTCTCTAGTTCGCGACGCTAGATCCATGCTTTAAGTATAAGTTTAGAAGAAAGATTTCTAGAATTCGGCTTTGGTTTATCTCGCGAAGATCCCTATCGAACATAGTCGATTCCCTTCGATCGAGCGTTTAAACTCATACCTCATCATTCCAAAACGTGCATAAAGTAAATAGAATAGACGTGCATAGGAAAATAAAGAAGAAAGAAGTAGAGAAAAACAGACAAGGAGAAGAAGAAGAAGCATCTCGATTTTAAGAGCTGGGCTCGGAGAAGAACTTCTCTTCAAATCCTTTAAACAACTAATCTAATATGAAGAAGATAAAAATGAAATTTAAAGATGCATAAGAGTAAAAACTGAATTAAAATAAAGGTAGAACATAAAAAGGGTTCAAGAGAAAAATCTCTATCTCCCTAAACTAAGAACTAAGAACATAAGAACATACAAACCCTAAAAAACTAAATTTGGTAGCTCCCAAAAGGGATTATTCTGAGGCACACGAAAATAGGTCTCCAAAGATACATATTTATAGGTATCCAACTCTCTCCAGTCGTCCTTAGGGTTTTCTATGAAGAGAAGACGAATTGGGCTTGAAACAAGGTCATGGGCCAGCCTTTTAGTCGGCACTGGTCGCGAGACTTCTGACCGCGGTAAATTGGGGTTTGGCCGCAGCCAGAGAGTTGTAACCGCGGTCGAGAGTGTGTTCCCCGCGGTTGTGGCTCCTGGACCCGCGGGGATTGGTATTTGAGGTTGAATCTTCATTCTGTGCTTGCTTCCTTCGCGAGACTACAGAACATGTCTTCAGTGCATCAAGGATATCCGGAGATCTAACCATTGGATTTCCTCCAAACCAATTGCACTTGAAAGGTAGTTGTCTCTTTTATAATCAGTCCAATTTTGGGGATGATCTGACGGTGAGAAGGTCTTCATCGGATGTAAAACTTCTGAGGGCCTGAATTTATCCAAAATGATTTTTTGCTCCAAAATGCACACCTTTTGCCTTAATTACCTGAAAAGAGTCTTGAAACTACAAATACTAGAAAATAATAGTAAAAAAACTTAAAATAAATAAAAAGTATTTAAAAATGATCCATAAAAGTTGTCAAAATACAGTGTTATCAACTTCCCCAGACTTAAACCTTTGTTTGTCCTCAAACAAAGCAAGATCTAAGCCTAGAAAAAGCCTTTAACTGAAATCATAGGAAACTCAAAATTCTCAGAAACCATACTCCTAGACTATAATCAATCATAATGCATCAATTTGGGTGTAGCCTAGAAAGTTCTCACCAAAAATACAAGCATAAGTAGTCCGTTGATCCGTCATGCAAAAATCTAGACACTTAGATCTAACTTCCAGTCAACTAGCTCTTAACATTCATTAAAAGTTTCAGTGGTTCTCATCAAAAGAAAAATAAACAAGGCAATCAAGTCTAGGTATTCAAAGGGCTTTTTAGGGTTGAGGTGTAAAGTGTTTTGGGTTACCTTAATTTCTGAAGAAGCAGGATATTATGCAAAACAGCAAGAGAGGATGGAGCAATTGATATCCACAGTTTTCGGTCAAGTTCTTCTTGCTGTAAGATCTCTGATTTTCTTCTCCAAGTTCTTCTTATAATTCCCCCAGACTTCGATTTTTGTCTAGGTTATTATATCTCCCATAAATAAATACTTGTTGCCTTTGCCCTGAAGAATCTCGACAACCTAAGACTCTTTAGGCTTTTGTTTCCTTTCCTTTTCAATTTTCTTTCTCTTCCTCTTTTTCGATTTTTTTTTTCTAATTTTTTTTTTTTAGAGAAAATGAAACACCTTTAGATAGAATCCTAGAGATGCACAAAAATTACCATTAAAAATGAGCTTTCTGAGGCTGCTAAAGATTGTTGATACTCTTCCTTCTTAACTCCATTCAGTCATTGTCTTGAGTGACTGAAAACTGTGTCGTTTTTCCCTCTCCGGCGTTTTTGCACATATCTGTTGATATAAACTAAAGAGAAGATGCATGAGGTTCGAAAATAAAAGTTTAGGGTTAAGGGTAAGGTACCAGCTAAATATGAACTGGCCATCTAGGACAACAAAGAGTGGTATAAAAAATAAGGAAAAAGATGTCCTAGATGTATAACATGATGCCTGCCTAAAATCAATGATGAGAAAATTAGATATCAATAGTAAGTCCAAATAAAATGAGCTAGTATATCCTGTCAGAAAGAATCTCCATGAATAGAAGTCCTCTGGTGGGAGTTCGTATTGCAAGTACTCTAGCTACCGCCTAGTCTAGTATTAAACCACAAAAGAGCAATCATGCATAGTATAGAAGCATACAGGTTGATTATCATCATAGATTTTTGTCATAATTCCTTCAAAATGTATTTTGCTTTGAAAACACTTTGTAAAACCGTTTTTTTTTTTAAGTTATTGTACAATAAATATGCAAAATACGAAGACTCATGAAAGAAAGGTGATTAGAAAGAGATGAAATCCTCCCCTAGACGTAAATCACACTTTAGGATGTGAAATAAATCAGAGTAAGGATGAGAAATAGAGTATGTAATGAATTGAAAAGATAAAGAAAGAGAACACTTACCTGGATGTTCCGAGAATGGCATGGTGGTGTGGTGATGGTGAAGGGATGGTAGATGGTCGAAGATGTGAAGGAGAGTGGATAGAAGTGGTCATGCTATTGATCCGGGACAGAAAACTCGTTTTGGGTCGCGCAAGAACGACCGCGGGTCGAGCTGGTATGACCGCGGGTCGAGCTGGTACGGCCGCGGGTCGAGCATACACGACCGCGGGTCGACCAGGCACGACCTCGGGTCGACCAGGCACGACCGCGGGTTGGTATACGATTTTTTCTCTTTTTTTTTCTTTTTTTTTTTAAGACTTGAAACTTAGAAAAATAAAACCGAATATTAGTAAGAAAAAGTTGTCTTAGAGTCAATTTACTAACCTCTGAGATTGTGCAGGTGAAGACGATTGGATTTCCCGGCAACGGCGCCAAAAACTTGATGCTGCTAGGGTTGACTTCGCGGCTTCATGTTTTGAATTTATAACCCTAGATATCTGCAAGTGCATAGTAGTGCGTTGTAGTATTTAGGGTGTCGATCCACAGAGAATCCACGCTTTACCTGCAGAACTTTAGAACCAGAATTAGTAAACGAAGTCTAAGACGAAAAACAGGTTTTGGATAAGTTTTGCGATTTCTATATATGTATTTTAAAAAGGGATTTGTAAAGGGATTGAAAAGGGTTTTAAAAAGGGTTTTTGAAAACTAGAAGTGAATAAATCGATAATAAATCTAAAAGATGAACAAAGCTCTTAATATTGATCCTAGTAAATTCTTAGAACTCGAGTCACGGACGTATGAATACGCCACTGTCGTGATCATAGACAACTATCTCTCGCAACCCTGACCAGTAGGTTTCCACTCTGGCCCTAGAAGGCAAAAAGATGCATTATGTTTAAGACTCGTCAACATTCACAGCTCGCCCATAGGTAGGTTTCCACTCCTATGGTTGATCTGCTCTTCTCAAACTAGATCTAGCCCCGGATGAATACTTTCGCAACACCAATGACCTAGATCAATCTCTAGTTCGCGACGCTAGATCCATGCTTTAAGTATAAGTTTAGAAGAAAGAATTCTAGAATTCGGCTTTGGTTTATCTCGCAAAGATCCCTATCGAACATAGTCGATTCCCTTCGATCGGCATACCTCATCATTCCAAAACGTCCATAAAGTAAATAGAATAGACGTGCATAGGAAAATAAAGAAGAAAGAAGTAGAGAAAAACAGACAAAGAGAAGAAGAAGAAGCATCTCGATTTTAAGAGCTGGGCTCGGGGAAGAACTTCTCTTCAAATCCTTTAAACAACTAATCTAATATGAAGAAGATAAAAACGAAATTGAAAGATGCATAAGAGTAAAAACCGAATTAAAATAAAGGTAGAACATAAAAAGGGTTCAAGAGAAATCTATATCTCCCTAAACTAAGAACTAAGAACATAAGAACATAAAAACCCTCAAAAACTAAATTTGGTGGCTCCCAAAATGGATTCTTCTGAGGCACACGAAAATAGGTCTCCAAAGATACATATTTATAGGTCTCCAACTCTCTCCAGTCGTCCTTAGGGTTTTCTATGAAGAGAAGGCTTGAAACAGGGTCATGGGCCAGCCTTTTAGTCGGCACTGGTCGCGAGGCTTCTGACCGCGGTGAATTAGGGTTTGGCCACGGCCAGAGAGTTGTAACCGCGGTCGAGAGTGTGTTCCCCGCGGTCGTAGCTCCTGGACCCGCGGGGATTGGTCTTTGAGGTTGAATCTTCATTCTGTGCTTGCTTCCTTCGCGAGACTGCAGAACATTTCTTCAGTGCATCAAGGATATCCGGAGATCTAACCATTGGATTTCCTCCAAACCAATTGCATTTGAAAGCTAGTTGTCTCTTTTATAATCAGTCTAATTTTGGGGATGATCTGACGGTGAAAAGGTCTTCATCGGATGTAAAACTTCTGACGGCCTGAATTTATCCAAAATGATTTTTTTGCTCTAAAATGCACATCTTTTGCCTTAATTACCTGAAAAGAGTCTTGAAACTACAAATACTAGAAAATAATAGTAAAAACACTTAAAAGAAATAAAAATCATTTGAAAAGCATTTAAAATCGATCCATAAAAGTGGTCAAAATACAGTGTTATCAATGAACTGTCTCTCCTCATCATCAAGTGCATGCTCGATCTCTGACAGAACCGTCAATTTTTGGTAAATATTCACCCTTTCTCCAGTGGGAACATAGTCGGTGGCAAGAATTCTCTGAGGTAACTCTAGATCTACCACTTTCCCTGCAAGATTAGCCATCAATTTTTAACTCCCATGGATACTCGAAATCACAACTAAAAAAACTAAAAGGATGAACAAAGAAAACTTACACAGACTGTACTTTGGTAACACCAGCGACTAAATGACACTTTTGGAAACTGTATTAGCACTACGCAAATGAACAAGAATATCGTTGGGGAGGGGAATTGGAAGAGATGGAGATAAAACAAAAAACAATGGAGAAGAAGGCGATTTCCCCAAAGAATAGTTTTAGAACAGATAAAAATGGTCTTTTCTCTCTCCAAATACTTTGTTTTGTTTATTTTAAGTACCAGGGAGTTTTTTTTGGGAAACCATGCGTGGTTGCGTATGAATGGGAGAGAGAGAGAGTCCATCTGACATATTTTCAGTCTAAAGACCCACGCAAAGAGAGAGAATGGGTTATGAAAGAAAATATAGACGTAGGGGTTTAAGTGTAATAGCACTATGAATAGTTCCCATTGATAGTTCCCATTGAATAGTGTGGACTGGCAAGAGTTTTCCAATTATTTTGTTGGTAGATAGTGCTATTATCCTAAATGAAAGGGTGATTTGGGGCAGAGCCAAAAGTTGACTAGAAAATTGGGGATGTATCAAATGATAATCTGAAATTAATTAGCGCCTGATACATTTTAATTTCTTCACAAGTTTACCCATATCTTCTAGGACGTCATTACAAGTTGCAGCGCAGAAGAAAAATCTAAGTTGGAGACACAGACATTAAATGCTTTGTCAGTAGGATGCAGAGAAAGCATAGATAACAATTCCCGCCACCTGCAGAAAGATTTTGTGAATCATACTATTGTGTGGTGCACAACAGAGAACTAACATTGGTAATTGAGATAACAACTTCAAGTTTTTTACATCTCTCCACTTACTGCCTATTTTATCACCATCTTTCTTATTTCAACTACAACACAACATTTCACCACGAGACAATAAATTACCCAGAACACTATACTTCACCTGTAATAACTGCAGTTGCTTATTTTGGAAATATCTTGGAAGCATTCGTTTAGCTCATAAAGACGACAAATCTGTAGGTAATAATGCAAACGTGGTAACAGTTATAAGTGTTAACCAATAACAACCAGGATTTTGTAGTTAAAAACCCAATATTCTGCTATGAATACTTTCTTTGCAGGAAAACCACAGAGAGAGTTTTGTTAGAGCATCGGCTCTTTCATTTTCAGATCTTGAACTACAATAAAAAAAAAGGTCATTTACGTTGGAGAAATCGATGTAAAATCTTCGCAAATTGGCCTTTGGTCGAATTACCGTTGATTTTTGGTTCATCGTAAACCGAGTGTCATAAACTGAAGATCATCGTAAATTTTATGTAAAACTAGCGATAATTCAAAATCGTCGTAAATTTAACCCGGTATACTCGTCGTAATTTCGATGCAACATTTATGTCGATTTTACGATGATTATATCACCATCACAAAACTGACGTCATTTGATGTAAATTTACATCGACTTTGCATCGATTTCCTGATAATTTTAAAATCCAAATAAAGATTTATATATTTCTTATAGATAAAAAATCATCGTAAAAAATTGACCGAAATTTGACGTAAATTAAGTCGACATAACTTAGACGTAAACAGCACGAAGTAGTTTTGACGTAACATACATGATGTAAAATCGATGTAAAAATTTTGATGTAAATTGGTTGGTAAATTACGTAGATTTTACATCGATTTCCATAAAAATTAATTAAAAAGTTCAAAATAACAAAATTAATACTAAAATAATATTATAAATTTTAAATAATTTTGAAAATATTTACAAATAAAAAATACAAAAACTAATTTTTATTTAAATTAATTACAAAATCGTCAATAGCAATATTCTTGTCAGCATTGACGATAGCCGGTGTCTGCTCCTTGCTGGTACCACTCCTTGGAGCCGAAGTGGACGCCTGCTGCTGCTGCTCCCGCTCCTCCTGCTTCCGCTTTTCCTTCTCCTTCAATGCGGCATCTAGCATCGGGTTGCTGGCCGCGATAATATCGCAGAAGTTGTTCATCTCGTGGATCTCCCATTATTGGATCTCCCATCATTGCACGACTTGCTCAGCTCGCAAGTTCATGATCTCTGTGTGAGTGAATTCTAACTATTGTCGCAGGACCACCAGATCCTCGTGAATCCGTCCAGCATAAGCAATCGGATCATCCCGGATTGAGTCCATCCCTAAAACCCGGCCCTTTTTCCTCGGAACAATCTACAAATATTTGTAACTAATGTTATATAATTTAAAAAATTAAATATAAAATATTAATTAAAAGTTAAAAAATAAAAATAAAAAATGACCTCTTCGAATATCTGATCTTGCTCGAGGACAGTCAAAGAAACTTCAGGTGAGACCCGAGTTTGACGCTCAGCGATCCTCGCCATCGCCTCATTGTAGACACACTCCAATCGAGCATCCATGAAAGAGTCATCTTTCTTCTGGTGAGTTTCTTTGAAGACCTTGGTCATAGAAGGAAGTTTTCATCCGTTTTTTTCAGCTTACAAAAAAAAGTAATCAAATCTAAATACTCAATATATATATATATATATAATATAATATAACTTACCATCATCAGGCTTCTGCCTGCAAAAGAAGTCTGGTTAAAGGAATGCGGTGTAACCCTCTTCTGATCATCTAGTTTAACTCCGTTCCAAACCGCCAAACATTTGGCGGCTGTGTCATGTGCGTGGATTGACCCAGTAGGCCTTCAGCCCGTTCCAACATGCCGTAGACATGTCACTGGGCTTTGCATCTTCGCAGTCGACCTCTCACTTGCGCTTCCAGTTTGAGACGGTGTTGATGAGACAATGTATCGCCTTCTTCCTGAACGCGGTCCTCACCGTCTCAGTAATCTCGAAGTCTCACTTCCACATTTGCTGTAACACTACAAGAAAGAACGCCTTTTACGTCGGAAGATATCGACGTAAAATCGACGTAATGGACCATTTTCGTCGAATTAGCGACGAATGAAAAATCATCGTAAAACAATCGTCGTAAAATAGAAATCGTCGTAAAATCGTCGTAAAATTGCCAACACAAGGAAATCGTTGTAACATCGTCGGAAACTATTCGTCGTAAAAACGACGTAAAAGTTCCAACGAAAATACGACGAAATCATTTAAACATAACAACGACATAAAATCGATGTAACATTACATCGTATTTACAACGATTACGAGACGATCTATTTTGCAAGAGTCATATAAATTTATTATAGATCGACGTAACATCGTCGTAAAATATCGATGTAAAGTCGACGTAAAATATATCAACGTTAATTCGTCGTAAAATATTTGCCTTAAATTCGACGTAAATGTACGACGAGTTTACGTCGAATTCGAAAAATAATTATTAAAATTCGATTTTAATTTAATTATTGAATTTTTAAAATAATCTAATAAATGAAAATTAAATAAAACGAAATTATAATTTAAAATTTAAATTCGAAAATAATTCATATATTAAAATACAAAATTAAATACAAATTGTTTTTTTTTAAACTAATTTCATAATCCTCGAGGTTGAGATCGACGTCTTGAGGAGGCTCTCCGTCATGTCCGTCCGTCGCTGCTGTACCTTCGTTTTCCGTCTGCACTACGGGATCCGAAGTCTGACCCTGCGTCTGCTGGTCAGAAGGTCCACCGGAAGTACCACCAGCAATAATCCTGTGTACTCGCCGTTGCCTCTCTCGGATTGCGGTGGGCAACTGCGGAACCGCTGCCTCTATGATGTCGAAGAGGCCGTTCATCTTGGTGAGCTCCTGCGTCTGGGCCACTTGCTCATGCCGTAGACTGGTGATCTCAGCATTGACCGTAGCAAGCTCCTGACGAAGTTGACTCGGATCCTCCTGCGTGCGGTATCCGGAAGACGAGGCAACGGGACAGTCTCTAATAGAGCCCATCCCTAAGGTGCGGCCCTTCTTCTTCGGAGCAACCTAGAAATAAAAATTAAATAAAAATGTTAGATCATATATATACAGATAATTAAGTACTATATGTAATAAATTTAAAAAATATTGAAATCGATCATACCTCCTCGAAGATCTGGTCTTGCTCGAGGACAGTCAAAGGTACTTGGATAGTACCGTCAGGTGTAGCTTAGGTTTCCCGCTCGGCGATCCTCTGAATAGCGGCATTGTAGATGTCCTCTGACCGAGCATCTACAAAACTCCCGTCCTTCTTCCGGTGAGTGGTCTCGAAGAGCTTCGTCATTGGAGGAAGCTCTCCTCCGTTCTCCTCGGCATACCAAAAAAAGTTTCAATTAAACATTAGTAAATATATATTTAAAAATATATTATATAAATGTAAATAATTGAAAAAAGAAATAAAAATAATTAAAATTACTTACCATCATCAGACGTCTACCCGCAAATGATATTTGGCCAGAAGTGTGCGGAGTCACTAACTTCTGACAGTCAGGACCGACCCGGTTTTGAACATCCGAACACTTAGCAGCTACGTCTTGGGCATGCGGGTCCATCCAATATGCCTTCAACTCGTTCCAGCAGGAAGTGGACATCGGGCTCGGCTTTGCGTCGTCACCATCGGTCTCCCACTTCCGCTTTCAATCGGAAACGGTGTTGACTAGGCGTTTCTGCGCCTTCAGACGGAACGCTTCCTGGACCGTCTCGTTGATCCTGATGTCCCAGTTCCACCGTTGCTGCAAAATAAAACAAAAAATTAAATAATATAAAATTAAGATTAAATTTTAAATAATTAATGAATTACAATTAGAAAGAAGGAAAAAAACATTACCGCGAAGCATTTGTACCAGGTGTCGAACGTCTCTTGCGACACCGTGCTCCAGTTGTAGTGAGGCTCGACGAAATGGCTCTTAATTGTGTCGGAAACGCTCCGACCGACACAATTATCCAAGTCAAACGTATGAAACCAAAAAAAACATATTACATTAATAATTAAGTATATTAATGAATTATTTTTAAAAATATAATATAAACAAATTTTTACTTACCAATAAGAGCCTGGTTCCACTTTTCCGGGGACCAGACGTCGTAAAACCCCCGTCCTGGTAGGGCTAGTAAGTCCTCAACCGTAAATTGGGCATACGGTTGAGGAGGGCGGGGTTCAGGAGCCGGTGGTGGAGGTGGTGGTGGAGGCGGTGGTGGAGACTGCTCAGCCACAGTATTCGGAACCTGGGAGGCTCAGGAGGATGACGAGATCTTGGTATTTCCCGAGGCAGACGTCCGGGAAAGAGAGTGTCCGTCCGTCATGAAGTTGATGTAGTGCGTCCTCCGACGAGTCATCGTCTGCAAAACGAAAAAAAATTAATAATTAAATTATTTTCCGAACCTATTATCTAATTTCGATCCTAAATCTAACAAATTCCGATCCTAAACTAATTTCAGACCTAAACCTATTCTAATTCTATATTAATATTAATTAAATATTTTAAAAAAAAAACACATACCTTTAATAAGAGAGAAGGCGAGAATTGGAGGGAAGGCAGGTAGAGAGAGATAGGACAAGAGGAATGAGCGACCAAGTGAGGAGGGGTGCGTCCATATATATAGAATTTATATTCGTCGTAAAGTCGTCGTAATATTACGACGACTTTACGACGAATTTGTCATAAATTCGACGCAGAATGTCTACTGAACCACAAATCGAATAAGACAAACACACGTGGCTTTATTTGGGCTTTGCGATGGCCTTACGATGATCGGGGTAATTCGTCGTAAAATCGGTTTAAAATTACGACGAATTGATGACGAAATCGTATAAAACATAAATATTATAACGGCTGCGTATCTACATATCGTCGTAAAATCAACGTAAAATTACGACGATTTTACGATATATTTTTCAAAAACTGATGAATTGAAAAATTTATACATCCATAAGCACCTACATGCATTACTAAACATTATATATGTGTTCTGTAAAACTTCTTGTATGTTTATACAACTTAAGGATGAATTTGGTAAGATCTAAGACGAATCCTTACATCTTTCCATATATGTATATAAGTACTTAAGATTACTTGATAAACATATATATGTGAAAATTTGAATTTTTTTTTTTGGTTTAGAAAGGTGTATTATCTTATGAGATGGTAAGCCATATAATTCTCTTGATTGAATTCCATCATATAGACAAGAAAATGATGATTACAAGATTTAGGGGTTAGATTTCATCCTAACTTCGATGGTATACTACGACGAATTTACGACGATTCTCTCCCCTTCTTCGTAAAGTCGTCGTAATACAAACCACATATTTACAAGTTCTTGAATCTTATACTACAAAACCTTATATAATACATGAGTTTACTCAGGAAAATACACCAAAAAAATATTCTATAAGTTGGGAAAGTGAAACCCTATAGGGTTTAGGGTTTACATTTTACGACGAATTTACGACGATTATTTGGAAATGGTCGTAAATGCGTCGCAAAGGTCAACATATGTCCAAGTCAACGCTTGTAAATTTTCTTTGAATAATTGTCTTTCCCTTTTTAAACATTTAAGGTTTAACAACTTTAGCAAATTTAACAAATGTTACATTTAATATTACAAATTACGTTTAAGGCATGCAACGATAAACTAATTATTTATGTCATCGTGTTTCATCTTCAACATTTTCCTCGCTGTCCTCAATCGCATCATCTTCATCACTGCTTGTTTGAAATTCGTCAGGAGCTTCTTCAGTTTCGTCCCCATGGAGATCTTCTACTTGTCGATTACGTGGATCAATTAAAAGAACATTTTCTTCAACCTCAGGTTCAGTAATGTCTACACAATCATCTTGTTGCATAGGCGGGAGATCTACACCATCAATTATACCCCTTGGAGCAACTTTTACAACCGCCAGCCATGAAATTCCAGTACTTCGAACTCGAGGATATGGAACAAATGTGACTTGTTCTGCTTGAGATGCAAGTATAAAAGGCTCGAACTTGTTGTATCGTCGAGAGGAGTTTACATCTACCACTCCGAATTTGTAATACGCACTCCACGACCCACCGTTGGATCAAACCAATCACATTTGAATAGAACAGTTTTCATCCTTACTAATCCGGGGTATTCCATTTCAACTATCTCTTTTATGATCCCATAAAAGTCCACTTCACCTCGTACACAAACTCCATAGTTCGTAGTTGCCCGTTGAGTGCCATGACTGTAAGTATGAAAAACATAGCCACGGGTGAAATACATAGCTGCAGTAGTTATCTTAGATATAGGACCATGGAGCAACTCATGAAACCATACTACATATGTCATGTCATCATGATCGACCTGAGCTTTTAACCACAATGCATAATGTTGGTCTTTCCGCTGTTAATTTCATCTTCTGAAACACCATCAATGCATTCTCGGACTTGACTGACAAAAGTGCTGAAATTGGAAAACATTGTTAAGGAATATATTCAATCAAAATATAATCATGCATATATAATATCCTGTACCTCTCGTAAGGTGCCAATTCCTCGCAGTTCATAAGTATATATGTATGTGCGCTGTGGTAGTCCTGTTCATTTGACCAACAAGTTTCTTTTAGTTTCCCACTTAGACGTCCAATTGGTGAGAATATATCAGGCACACCTTCTACTGCGTAAGTTTGTCCTACACCCCCATCGTCATAACGTTTTGGAGCTCGTTTGCGTGTACGAACCTTCGGAGCAAAATAATAAGACGTGAAATGAGAAGTTTCTTTTGTCAAACTTCCCGCCACGATAGACCCTTCAACTTTTGCTAAGTTTTTAGCCTTACCCTTTAAATGTTTCATAAAGCGTTCAAACGGATACATCCACCTAAACTGAACAGGTCCTCCTAACTCTGCTTCGTGAGGGAGGTGTATAGGTAAATGTTTCATAACATCGAAGAAAGCAGGTGGGAATATTTTCTCTAAATTTCACAACAATATTGGAATATTTTTCGATAGTTGTGCAACTACATCTGCTGATAATGTTCTTGTACTTAGATCACGAAAGAAAGCTCCAATGCCTCCTAGTGCCTCATGGACATGTCCCGGTAGGACTTCAGCAAACGCAAAAGGAAGTAACCGTTGCATAAACACATGACAATCATGACTTTTCATTCCTTAAAAAATTTGTCCTTTATCCACAGATTTAGCCAGATTAGATACATACCCATCAGGAAATTTCACGGCTGATGATACCCAATTAAACAATGCTGCTTTTTGTTCTGCACCCAACCGAAATACAGGAACTGGTGCTTTCCCATTACTCACAATATGCAACTCAATTCTGTTACATATATCAGGCAAGTCCATCCGTGATTTAACGCTGTCTTTGGTTCTTCCTTGGACGTTCAAAACAGTATGCATGATGTTATCGAAAAAAATCTTCTCAATGTGCATAACATCAAGATTATGTCTCAGCAAATGATCTTTCCAGTATGGCAGATCCCAAAATATGGTTTTTTGTGCCAATTATGATGAACCCCATATCCTTCAGGCATATTCGCTGGAGTGTGCCAATTTCCTCCTCGGGGGACCGTTTCAAGTCCACCCCAATGATCTATTTGCGCTTCAATATCTACCCCAGTTAGGTACACTGGTGGAGGGAGACGAACCAATTTTTTCTTTATAAACAAACACCTGTTTCTTCTATATTGATGGTTTGGTGGTAAAAACTGACGGTGGCAATCAAACCAACAGGCTTTCCGACCATGGTTAAGCTGAAATGCATCAGTCCTATCAAGACAATAAGGACATGATAACCTCCCATGCGTTGTCCAACTTGATAGCATTCCGTATGCCGAGAAATCGCTTATTGTCCACATAAGCACCGCTCACATCGTAAAATTTTTACCACTCGAACAGTCATATGTTCGTACTCCGACATGCCACAACTGGTTTAACTCATGTATGAGTGGCTGCAAAAACACATCAAGGGCCCGCTTCGGGTGATTTGGACCAGGGACTAAGATACTTAGAAACAAAAACTTCCTTTGCATGCACATATCTGGAGGAAGGTTATATGGCGTAAGAATCACATGCGATAATGAGTATTGCCTACCAGACATACCAAATGGACTAAACCCGTCAGTGCAAAGACCAAGATAAATATTTCGCTTAGATCTAGCAAAGTCTGGATGTACGGTGTTAAAATGTTTCCAAGATTTCCCGTCAGACAGGTGAGTCATTTTGCCATCTGTTTGTGAATGTTCTGCATGCCATCTCATCGACGCAGCTGTCCGTTCAGATTGATATAGTCTTTTTAACCTATCAGTGATAGGAAGATACCACATTCGTTTGTAAGGAATCTTCTTACGCCCAGCAATTTGCGGTCTATATTTTGGCTTTTGGCAGAAACAACATTCTTCAAGCTTCTCATCATCTCTCCAAAAAAGCATACAATTATCAACACAAACATCAATCATCTCAGAAGGCAATCCAAGACTAAAAACCAGCTTCTGAATTTCATAATACGTTTCAGCAGCCAAATTATCATCTGGCAAATACTCTTTAATAAGATCTGCCCAATCGTTCATGCAAACTTCAGATAGATTGTGATCAGTTTTTATTGACATCATCCGAGCTGCTAATCATAATTTAGATAAACCTTCCCTACATCCCTCGTAAAGAGGCTGTTTCGCTGCGTTTAACATATCATAAAAGCGTTTCGCATCTGCATTGGGCTCCTCAACAGTATCAGCATGTGTTTCATGAAATGCATCAGTAACCATTTCATGCATCCTATCCTGATCTTCACCCTGAACTTGACTACTTTGATAATCATTTGACGCTTCAAAATCCTCATGTTCTTGATGATTACTACTACTCCGTGCAGCCATCTGACCACTACTTTGACCATATCCCTCTCCATGCTGATACCAAATAAGGTATTGGGGCATGAATCCTCTATTCAATAAATGCTGCCAGACAGTGTCAATAGGAATATGTTTCCTATTTTTGCATTTCACACAAGGACAATACATTTCGTCGCTTTCAGTTACAGTTTGCATAAGGCCGGCCTGGTACATGAATATTTCCAATCCGTTTTTGAAGTCTTCAGTCAACGACCCATCAACATTTTTGGGCGTATACATCCACTTTCGTAGATCGTATATAGACATTTCAAAAACAAATAAATGACTTTTTGTTTTTGAATTTTGATATAAATTTCAACTACTAAAAATTTAACTCAAACTTTCAAAGACTCAAAAAATTGTGTCTTTATATGTTTTTTTGGGTTGATGGAATAATGAGAGACGAAAGGGTATATATAGATTTTTTGTTTGGTTACCAACATATTGCCATTGAATATTTACATCAAATTTACGTCAAAATAAAATTTACATTATATTTACATCGATATTACGTCAACTACAAGATGGAGGCCAATTCGTCGTACTATCGATGTAAATTTTACGACAATATTACGACGAAATATAATTCGTTCTTTATTCGTCATAATGTCGTCGTAAGTTTACGACGATTTTACGAGAGTACTATTTTACGTCGAAATTACGACGAAAATATTTTGACGTAGTACATTCGACGTAATTGAGTCGTAAATTTATGACGACTATAAATCGACGTAAAAAATTTGTTGAAAATGCCCCTCTTTCTTGTAGTGTAAACACAAAGAAATATAGAAAAACATTAAATATATATTATTAGATATGATAAATTATAAATAAATAAAATTAAATAACAAAAAAACAAAAATTTACACCAAGTGTCGAAGGTCTGTTGTTAAACACGATTCCAATTGTAGTGTGGTTCCACGAATTAGTTCTTCATCGTGTCAGTGATGCTCTGTGCCATGCAAGAATCGATGCCAAACCTACAAATTAATATTAAGTTAAAAGTTGATTTTTTTAAAAAAAAAATATCTATAATTAATGAAAAAATGTTCAAAAAAAAAATGAACCAATAAGTCTTCGGCAGTTGGGTCAGGACCAACTTCGGTAAGTTTCCCCGATCCGGTTGAACGAGAAGATCCTCCACCGTATACCGGGCATATGGATGGGGGAGCCTATTGCTCGGCTTCCGCAGGCGGTGGGGCGGTTCCCAAAGATTATGGAACGTTTTGGTTGCCGGGTGAAGTAGACGGCATCTCTCGAGTGTTGGTGCTCGTCGTTGAGCCAAACGTAGCACCATCGCTGAAAAACTGTTGGTAATGAGTCCTACCCGGCGTCATATCTGAAAAACGTAAAGTAACAATTTAATAATTCCGTTCCGTACTATATAATCCATCCTAAATAAAAAAACTATTAATTTTATCCTATATATCTAATCTTAAACTCTAAAACTATATAACTAAACAAAAAAATTAAAGACATACCTTTTTTACAAAGGGAGAGAGGTGAGGAGATGATTGTAGAGAGATAGTGAAAATTTAGAGAGATAGATGAAGAAGGACAAATAAGAGACGGAGGAGATGGGAAGGGGGTTAATATATATAAATTTTGTAATCGACGTAAATTTGACATAAATTTACGTCGAATTCGATTTCGTCGTAAATTCGTCGCTTAATGTCAGCTTTCTTAACCAAGTAAGACTGGTTTCGTAAATTCGACGTAAATTTTTGTCAAATTTATGTTGTATAATTATTGCGATCGTGATAAATAAATAAAAACATATATTAAAAAATAATTTTAGAATATCGAAATGACGTAAAATATATACATGTTAATTTTTTCCTTATTGATTTATGTTTTATACTACCTTAACCCAATGTAAAAGATTTCAACCCAAAAAATGAAGATTAAAGGGGATAACAATCATACCCTATGTTAGGGTTTAAAATTTGCATTACGTCGATTTAGACTGAATCGACGTATAATCAATTTAAACATTGAATCCTAACATGGGGTTTGATAGTTCTCCCTTCTAATCTTCTTTTTTTGGTGATAATATTTGTCAAGGGTTTAACTTAGCATAAACAATAAACCAGAAAAGAAAAATTTTAATGTATATGATTTGTTAAAATCGACGTAATTTTAACGCAAACTTACTTTGAAATTACGACGAAATATAAGAAATCATCGTAAAGTCGACGTAAAAGTCAAACATTTGACTAAAAAGCCAAACTTCTTAATAAGAAAAAGTAAGAAGTTCAAGTAATCTTATCTAAAAACAGAATCAATTTTTATTAAAAACACAAACCTAACATTTCATATAATTACCAATCGGACACGTCTGATGATATCTTTTAGTCATTGTCTAAATCATCATCATCACTATCATGATCACTCTCATCAAATTCATCTGAATTTCCTTCTTCGTCGGTGTCATCGGGTAGATCTTCAACTTCTCTATTGCATGGATCAATTAAAAGGATATTCTCTTCAATTTCTGGTTCAGTGATGTCAACGTATGTATCTTGTTGCATAGTGGCAGATCTACACCGTCAATTACACCACTTGGAGCCACTTTAATAACTCCTAACCATGAGATCCCAGTACTTCGAACTCGTGGATATGGAACAAATGTTGCTTGTTCTGTTTGTGAGGCTAAGATTAAAGGTTCAAACATGTTGTATCATTGTGATTGATTAACGTCTATCACCCCAAATTTGTTAATATTAACTCCACGGTCGACTTTTGGATCAAACCAATCACATTTGAAGAGAACAGTTTTCATCCCCACTAAACTCGAATATTCCACTTCAATTTATGTCTTGCAATTCCCATAGTAATCTACTTCACCTTGTACACAGAGTGCATAGTTAGTAGTTGCGCGTTGAATACTGTGATTGTAAGTATGGATGTATGTATCTGCGCTGTGATAGTCTTTTTTGTTGGACCAACAAGTTTTCTACAATTTTCCACTAAGACGTCCGACCGATGAGGAAATATCTGGTCCACCTTCTACTGCATCAATCCGTCCCACACCTCCCCCCATCAACATAACGTCGTGGAGCTCGTTTGCGTGTACGAACTTTTGGAGCAAAATAGTACGATGTGAAATGCGACGTTTCTTCCATCAAATTTCCTGCAACGATAGAGCCTTCAACTTTGGCTATGTTTTTGGCTTTTCCATTTAAATGTTTCATGAAGCACTCAAATGGAAACATCCACATAAACTGAACTGGTCCGCTTAATTCTGTTTCGTGAGGGAGATGAATAGGTAGATGTTCCATAACATCAAAAAATGCGGGTGGGAATATCTTCTCTAAATTGCATAGGAATATAGGAATATTTGCAGCCAGTTGTGCAACTACATCTTCTGATAACGTCTGTGTACTAAGATCACGGAAAAATGTTCCAATGCCTCCAAGTGCTTTATGAACATTTCTAGGTAGGAGTTCAGCAAATGCGAAAGGAAGTAATCGTTGCATAAAGACATGGCAGTCATGACTCTTTATCCCTGAAAAATTTTGTCCTTTCTCAACAGATATAGAAAGATTAGATACATACCCATCAGAAAATTTCACGGCAGATGAATCCCAATTGAACAAAGTTTACTTTTTTCTGCACTGAACCAAAAAACTGGAACTGGTGATTTCCCATTGCTCAAAATATGCAACTCAATTCTATTGCATTGATCAGGCAAGTCCATCTGTGATTTCCCACTATCTTTGGTTCTTCCTGGTATGTTCAACACTTATCAAAAAAATTATTCTTAATATGCATTACATCAAGATTGTGTCCCAGCAGATGATCTTTCTAGTACGGCAGTTCCCAAAATATGTTTTTCTTGTGCCAATTATGATGAACCCCATATCCATCAGGCATATTTGCTGGAGTGTGCCAGTTTCCCTCTCGCAAGACAATTTGAAGACCACCCCCCCCCCCATAATTCCTAAACAGACGAATGTTTCTTTGATATTAATGGTTGGGTGGTAGAAATCAGGCGGTGATAATCAAACCAACATGTTTTCCGACCATGTCTAAGCTGAAA
Source organism: Eutrema salsugineum (assembly GCF_000478725.1). Lineage (NCBI taxonomy): Eukaryota > Viridiplantae > Streptophyta > Magnoliopsida > Brassicales > Brassicaceae > Eutrema > Eutrema salsugineum. Next base: position 15,456,812 of record NW_006256686.1, read on the forward strand.
TGCAACAGACCTATCTAGACAATAAGGACAAGATAACCTCCCGTGCATAATCCAACCAGATAGCATTCCATATGCAGGAACATAAGCACAGCTTGCATCATAAAATTTTTGCCTCTCGAATTATCATATGTTCGAACTCCATCATGTCACAACTGGTTTAACTCATGTATGAGTGGCTGAAAAAACACATCAAGATCCCGCTTTAGGTGATTTGGACCAGGGACTTAGATACTGAAGAAAAAAAATTCTCTTTGCATGCACATATCTGGGGAAAGATTACTGGTCATAAATAATATTGCCTACAAGACATACCGAATGGACTAAACCCATTAGTCCAAAAACCAAGATACACATTCCACTTAGATTTAGCAAAGTCTGGATATACGGTGTTAAAGTGTTTCCATGATTTCCTATCGGACAGTGAGTCATTTTCGCATCTGTTTGTGAATGATGTGCATTCCATCTCATCGATGCAATTATCTTTTCATATTGACAAAGTCGTTTAACCTATAAGTTATAGGAAGATATCACATTCATTGGTACGATTTCTTACTCCGCCCAGAAGTTTGCGGATTATATCTCGGTTTTTGGCAAAACCGACATTCCTGCAGCTTATCATCATCCCTCCATAAAAACATACAATTATCAACACATACATCTATCATCTCCAAAGGCAATCCAAGACTAAAAACCAACTTCTGTATCTCATAGTATGTTTCGGCGGGCAAATTATCTTCCAGCAAATACTCTTTCATAAGATCAGTCCAATCATCCGTGCAAACTTTTGCTAGATTATGATCAGTATTAATGGTCATCATCCTAGCTGCTAATGATAATTTAGACAGTCCTTCTCTACATCCATTGTAGAGTGGCTGTTTTGCAGCGCTTAACATATCATAAAAGCGTTTAGCATCTGCATTAGGTTCCTCAACTATATCATCATGGGTCTCAAAAAATGCATCAATAACCATATATGCATCATATCATGATCTTGACCCTCAAATGCTCACGACTTTGATAATACCATGGCCTTCATCATGATTACTACTACTCCCAGTATTCTTACCAGCTGCTGTCAGATACTTTCACCATAACCCTCTCCATGTTGATATCAAATAAAGTACTGCGGCATAAACACTTTTTTTTTTTAATAAATGCTTCCACACTGTTTCGATTAGAATATGTTTCATATTTTTGCATTTAAAACGAGGACGAAACATCTTCCCGCTTTCTATGGTTGTTTGCATATTGGCGGTCTGATACATGAATATATCAACCCCGTTCTTGTACTCTTCCGTCAATCCTCCCTCTGAATCTCCACACATATATATCCACTTTCGTAGATCGTATATAGACATTTTTTTTACTTTGCTTAATTATTTTCTATAAAACAAAGTAACTCATAAAAATTATACTCAAAAACTCAAAGACTCGAAAAAATTGTGTCTTTGTATGTTTTTTTATTATGTTTGAGAATTGTGATAAAAAAGAGGAGGTATTTATAGAATTCTTGTTTGGGTAGCAAAAAATTTGCATTGAAAATTACATCGGATTTACATCGAAAAATATTTACATCGAGATTACATCGAAGCTATGCAAAATTCAATTCCTCATAAATTCAATTTAATATTTACGTTAGACTTACGATGAAAATATACTTCATCATTCATTTGTCATAAATTCGTCGTAATGGTACGACGAAATTACGACCCCAAAAATTTACGTCGAATTTACGACGGAAAATGTACTAGTTGTAAATTCGATGTAACATTACGTCTAAAAAATTTTGGTGGAAATCCGCCTGTTTCTTGAACATAAGTAAAGGAAATAGAAGAGAACTTAGAAGCGAGAGCATGAATGTCGAAGAGGAGTTCGTAGATCTCCTTGATCTGCTCATGCAAAGTAGTAGCTCAGATGAGAAGTTGAACATCTGATTTGATGGTAATAGAGGTTAATCCCAGGTTAAAGTCCATGATTCAAAGCTTCAACAACAGCAAGAGCTTCCGCCATGAGAGAGAAATTGACAAAGGTAACTGATGCTTGCCGTTTTGTGATTTCAGGTCCGGTGACATTGAAGAAAATCCAGCCGAGTCCAGTTGTTTTAATTTTGTGTCCTCCCTCCAAGCTCCATCGGTGTAGCAGCAGATAGCAGACGATTGGTCCGGAGGCGATGCATTTGAAGGTTGGCGGTAAAGTATTCATGATCTCAATAGATTGGACAAATTGCCAGTCTCTTGCATCAACGATTGCTTTAATGATTATTTCTTCAGGCGAGAATATCTGATCTTCAAAGGAAGACTCCCCTCATATAGAACATGTACAAATATTGTCTTATAACTAATCTCTTTCTTTTTGTTTCCAAGAAAACCATGAAATCCTTAGAGAAGATAAGCGAGAACAGGTTCTTCAATCAGATTCAACCCAGTATAGCCAGACGCTGTAAACCATTCCCCATCTGCATCATCATCAATATCACTAAACCATTTCTAAGCAAATTGAAGCTTCATCAGAAGATCGATCATCGATGCCACATCAAAATACAGAAGCCTCATTTGTTCTCTAAAACTCCAGCGAGTTTCTCCTTCTAACGTCAATGCTCTGATTAAATAAAGTAAAAGAGTTCACAGATTTTTTTTTTTTTTCATAAGCGCTTGATTTTTCTTTGGCTAATTGTTTTGCTTTAATCCTTTTTTGGCTTGAGCAAAGTAGCAGCAAATTCAGAATCTGTTTGAAATCAGGTCAAGGTACTGATATATCTACATTTTATATCATTTAGTCATTCATTTAGATTAGTTCTTGTGTCTTGTTCACATGTTTTCTTTAGGGTTTTAGCTTGTTTTGAGTCTAGATTAGGTTGCATTACGTCTTAATGAGTTTTGCATACCTTTGGAGTTATTAATAGGTGTTCAATGATATGATGGAGGCTTTGGAACTTGTAGGAGGCTTGGAGAAGAGCAATGTCGAGCTGGTGCATCAAGAGTCAGAAGAATATACAGTCTGGATATGCGGCCAAGAACATACCGCATTTCTCAAACATCAAGAGCCGGCTTGCCATTTCCGAAGAATCTTTGGTCTACATATGTGGGCTCAACCTGACTGTATTTCTCAATCCAATATGAACCAGTAAAGAGCCCGAAAAATATGCGGTCTGGATATGCCGCCAAACACAAATCGCATTTCCCAAACATCAAGCGCCAGTGTCCAAGCCGAAGCCACCCAAATTGTCTTATATTTCAGGACAGACGAAAAGCTTCCATTCATATTTAGCCCCGGAAGTCTTCATGAAATTTGTAGATAATTGAGTTAGCATACGTTGTTGGTGATTTCAAGTCATTTAGAGCAGCGGTTCAAGAGATACAAGCAATTTAGCAAGTACATGTCCGTCTGTCGTGTAGACAAGCTTTCTAGCCAATCTCACCATCTGGAGAATATGCGGTCTACATCTGTGACCAGGAGCAGGCCGAATATCCCAAGATCCAGACCTGGACGTGGACCACACCTATAAAAAGCCCAAACCTAGTTCTTGAGCAGACATTTTCTTTCCTTTGAAAACACTTTCTTTTCTGGTTTTAGAGCTTTGTAATCAGATATTTTTACAAGTTTAATGCAAGTTTAAGTTTAATTCTCTTAATATTTCTTATTTTCTTTATCTCTAATCATGATTAACATATTATCCTTAATAAAATTTCTTGGGTTAATCATGATTAGTGAGTAGTTGTCTTTTTTGGTCAATGTGTGAGATAGATTAGAATGTTTCTTGGTTGATCTATGGTGTCTATGACTTAGATTATTGTTTTTTTTTCTTTATCTAAGTGTTCTTAATGCAAATTGTCTTCTAAAAGTTAATCTGGCTCTTAGGAAATTTTACACCAAGAAGGTGTTTGATGAAATTCTCCAAAAAACTTAGATAAAAGATAAGCTTTCTTAGCTCATGAGAATAAATGTTTACGAAGTTTATTGGTTATTTGATCTCGATTTGAATGCTTGTTAATTAGTCTTTTGAGTTTGTTCTTGATTAGGTACTTAAAAAAGTGATTAGTGCTATAGGAGTGGATTAGTTTGAATTAATAATCTAGACCTAAGATTTAGCAAGTAATTAATGGTTTTAACATCGTCGATCACATCTAGATTCACCCAAAGTTAATTATTTCACCCAAGGATTCAAAGTTTTGTCATTATCTCTTGTTAAGTTGCTTAGTTTGTCTACTTGCTTAAATTTTAATTATTAGGTTGTTAGTTTAATTCTAAAACCACATTGATCTTACTTAGATCAACAAGTTTCATGTATTTTAGTTGTAGCAATATCTAACCATTTGAACTGACAACTTAAATAGTGCAATGACATGAGCATGTTTAAGGAATTGATTTAGAAAAAATGAAACATTTTATCAGGTACTTCGATTTTCAGATCAAACTCTCATCTGCTGTTCTGACCACCGTCTTCTCCTTCAATTTCCCTTTTCTCAATTCATGTGCCATTTCGCATCTGCACCTCTATTAATCTCTAATAGTGCTTCTCTTCAAATTCCCAAATCTTGATGCTCCTGTATAGATTGTTTATTTGGATTTCTTTACTCATAAGTTGCAATTAGGTTCTCAAAAATTTTGATTAACAATTTATAAGAGTTTTAAAGTATCTTCAGATAGATTCTCTATTTGGATTTCATGGTGTAGATTCTCTATTTGTCTTTCATTACTGCTTTTGTAGTTTTTAGATTTTTGTTATTGATTGGTTTTGTTAGCTTGCCCATACACACTGTCTATTTTGTTGTGGATTTTGTATATGAAATGTCCAAAAAAATTCCTCTCAAATAAAATTTTATATTTTCTGTTTGTTAAATCAATGTCTAAGGCAATCTTCTTTTTGAGTTTCAGATTTCCAATGTGTGTTTTAGATCTTTGATTTCAGCTTCCTTTTTATGGTTGTTGATAGTTCTTCTCTCAACGTCGAATACATTAAAAGTTGGAAATAATACAAATAAGGGAGGATTACTATACTAACCTTTAAATCTATGTTTATTATTTGTTTGACATCCTTTTGTTTTTATTACAAAAATAACCTAGCATACCCAAAACACCATTATTTTCCTTTGATGAAAAAAACCTAATTACACAAATATCATTATTTTTTTGTGCCACATAGGCAAAAAGTCTACCGTTCTTTGATGGTAGACTTATCAGATGTTAGTCAATGAAAATTTTTGGATTGTAGATTTATTTGGACGATGGTAGATTTGTTTGGAAGTTGATAGATTTGTAAAATTTTGATAGATTTTTCTTGGTATAGATATTTTAATGAAACGGTAGATTTGTTCTTTTTGGATAGATATTTTGTCATTTATGGCACACTTATTTATGTATTGGTATACGTTTTGACCAATTTGTTGACTTACCGGAAATGTTTGACTTTGTTGGTAGATTTGTTGACAATGGTAGACTTAAATATTTTGGTATTTACTCAGATAACTTCGATCTGATAAACTTATATTAAGTTTGATGGTAGACTTTAATTAATGGTAGAGTTATTTACATTACTTGCAGTACACTTATGTACAATACTTACGGTAGACATTTGACTTTTTCCAATACAAATTACTTTTTTGACCTAAATATATTTTGAAATCTACGAAAAAAACCAGAGGTGTGGTAGATTTTTTTTGTAGTGTTGTTATAGTATATGTGATAAACAGATTTCGTACGTATGGTAAACTTTTTTCATGGTTATTTTTGATTTGGTTTTGTTACCATTTACGTTTTCTATGCACGAGTTTGATGACATTATGTCGGTAAACTGTGTTCCGATCACAGAAAATTATTGGGACATATATCAAATTTGAATGCAGGCAAAAGCTAAACTCAATGACATCGTTTTCTCTCACCTGAAATCAAATATAATCGCTACCTAATTCAACAGAAAAACATTTTTAATAGTCTCCATAATCACATATACTTACAAGGGTTATTGAACATAGAAGACTGCAAAACTCAATAATTATAAACCTATATATCTGGAGATTCAAATGCGTATGCACATTGTTTTGTTTTGTTTTTTTTTAACCTAGTGTGCACATTGTCTCTAGCTCTGTTTCATTTCTATATCTTATGGCGTAGTGTAAACACATCAGAAGTTATCTAACAATAAAATTCTATACAGAAAAGTATGTTCTAGAAAAACGTAAGAAAACCTTAAATCCTTACATTTTCTTGGCTCCCTTTCCTACATAAAGAATGAATCCTTAAATCCTTTACTTGTAAATACCATTTATAAAGAATGAATCTGAAAAAAATAGAAAATAGTTTTCTTTTGTAACAATTAACAACAATCAATGGCTTTCCTTGTTGTACACTTCACAGTTTCAACGAATACGATTCCCATGAGAAAATGGCTCATGGGCTGTTTTTGGAGCAGGTTTTTTGGTGGTCTCCAGTACTCCAAAAACTTTCCAGAACCTCAGTCTCGTCTCCAAGCTATGGTACAACCATTTTCACCATGAACCATTTTGTATTTTCTGATAAAGATCGATCTCGAGAGATAAAGAGAAACAGGACTCCAAGACAGATACGATTACTAGTCTTCCAAGTCCCAAAAAAATACTGTTATTTGTTTACTCTACAGATAAACAAACTACGCACTAATTCAAGAAAGAAAAATAAATCATGGAGAAGCGTATTCAAAGGCTTGTGGAGGTTGTGGCTCATCATCATCTACGGCCATAACCGAGGGCATAGTTGCTTGCTGGCTTTGGCATGTAGCTGCTGCACCACCAGCAGGAGATGCTGTTGAAGTTGGTGCATCAGTCAGAGACAGAACCTCAGGCTCAAGCGGACGCAACTCTCTAAACAGGACGAACCCTGATGGAGCTAGCTTCACCGGTACATATCTGCTTTCCTCCATCAATTTTATGTATTTCTCAAACGTTGCTTCTGCCTCCGCTTTCTTCTCCACTGTTGTAGCTGTTGTGCTATCCTTTTAACACAGAGAATCTTTACATAATGATCCAAACATATGATCAAGACAGATCATGAACATGATATTGTCTATGTTCAAAAGAGCAGCATTGACAAATGGTAAAGCAGAGATTTGATAATCACTGAATTGACATTTTAGACGATGATGTTAAGAATATGATTGCACTTTACCTGCATAGAGTCTGCTTCCTTCTCATCTGACGTTGCTCTTCCTTTTCCGGCTCCACTTTCATTACCAAGCTTTTCGCGTTACTTTTCTGCTCTGCCTCTTCCTTTCTCCTGCTGATGTATGACCAGTAAGCTCAGCCATTTTCACCATGGATGGGTACTTCCAAAGTGTGAGCTGATTCTGTGTAAACCATGTTGGATAAGCTTCAATAGCTTGAGGCCCAAGACATCCTAATCTAAATAGGATTAGGATAAGATAGGTCAAATAGAATTAGGAGTTATCTAGTTCTAGGAAAATAGGATTAGAAAAAGGAAATTCTAAAACCTATATATATATATATATATGTTTATCGAGCTTGTGATAAACATAAGAGAGAACATTGATGTTTAGTTTTGAGCTAAGTTTCTAAACATAATAAAGAAAGCATATTCTTTATACAAGTGTTTTCCTTAAGCGACTATATTGTGGTATCAGAGCAAATAGTATCGACGACAAAGTAGCAGCATAGACAACGACGATGGCAGGCGACGAATACACCAAAGGAGAGGAGTCGAAACCAGTCTCAACCATCACCGTACGAAAGGAAGCGGCTCCGTCGTCCTCAACGATCCAGTGCCCCATGCTCACGCCGACGAACTACGCTGTTTGGTCCATGAGAATGCGAGTGACCTTGCGAGTTCACAAAGTTTGGGACACAATTGAACCCGGATCAGAAATAGCAGAAAAGAATGACATCGCGACGGCTCTGCTATTTCAGTCGATCCCTGAAAGCCTCGTATTACTAGTTGGAGATCACGACTCACCGAAACATATATGGGAAGCAATTAAATCGCGAAATCTAGGAGCAGACAGGGTGAAAGAGGCACGCCTCCAAACCTTAATGGCCGAATTTGAAAGACTGAAGATGATTGATTCTGACACAATTGATACCTTCTCAAGCAAGATATCAGAGCTAGCATCGAAGTCATCATCTTTAGGGCAAAACATCGAAGAAACAAAGATGGTGAAGAAGTTTCTTCAAAGCTTGCCAAGGAACAAGTATATCCAAATCGTAGCATCTTTAGAGCAGGTCCTTGATCTCAACACAACGAGTTTCGAAGAAATTGTTGGACGGCTCAAAGCGTACGAAGAGCGTATACAAGAAGAAAAACATAGTGAAACGACTCAAGGAAACTTGTTGTTCACTAACACAATGACACAAGAAAACCAAACCAACTATGAAGGATCACAAGGACGTGGAAGAGGCCGAGGTCAAGGAAGAGGTTTGCGCGGAAGAGGCCATGGCAGAGGCAATAACCAAGACCGAAACAAAGAGAAGAGTGACAGATCAGAGGTAGTGTGTTTTCGCTGTGATAAAAAGGGTCACTTTGCTTCAGTATGCCCCGAAAGGAAGAAAAAGATGCAAGAACTGAACAAAGTCGAAACAGAGGATGCAGACGAAGCACTTTACATGCAAGAGATCATCTTTCTTAACGAAGAAAAGGTACTTCCAAAGAAATACGACTCGAACAAAGAAGAAGAAGGAACCTGGTATTTGGATAACGGCGCAAGCAACCATATGACCGGAGTGCGTTCTTTCTTCTCTGAGTTAAATGAGAACGTGAAAGGTAAAGTCAAGTTAGGAGATTGTTCGTGTGTTGACATAGGAGGTAAAGGTTCGATCCTGTTTAAAGGAAAAACAGGAGAACAACAGCTCCTAACAGCTATCTACTTCATTCCATTGCTAAAGAGCAACATACTAAGCTTGGGACAGGCTACTGAATACGGCTGTGATGTGAGAATGAAGCAAGACAATCTAACCCTGCGAGACCCTAGAGGAAGACTCTTAGCAAAAGTAATAAGATCCCCTAACAGACTTTACAAAATCACCCTCAAGATTGGTAAACCAATATGTCTACACTCCAAGATCGACAAAGATACATGGAAGTGGCATGCCAGACTTGGTCACATTAGTTTCAGAACTATCAAGACCATGTCAGCACTAGAGATGGTTCAAGGACTACCCAAAATCCAAAGTGAAAAGGAGTTATGCGAATCATGCTTAGTAGGAAAGCAAGCTCGCCATGCCTTCCCAAAAGCAACGCAGTACCAAGCTAAAAGGGTATTAGAACTCATTCATGCGGATTTATGTGGTCCTATATCCCAGCAACGTTTGCCAAGAACAGGTATATCTTTGTAATCATCGATGATTACACAAGATATATGTGGACCATATTGTTTAAAGAAAAGAGTGAGGCATTCGACAAGTCTAAAGAGTTTAAGATTCTTGTTGAAAAGGATCTCAACAAATCGATCTTAACACTAAGAACAGACAGAGGTGGGGATTTTACTTCAAGAGAGTTCCAGGATTTTTGCAATAAAAACGCAATTAAAAGGCACCTTACAGCTCCTTACATTCCACAGCAGAATGGAGTAGTTATAAGGAGAAACAGGACATTAATGGAGATGGCAAGAAGTATTCTTAAAGCAATGAGGGTTCCAAACATATTGTGGGGAGACGCGGTACGTCATTCAACTTATCTAATTAACAGAATCCCTACAAGAGCACTAAAGGATCAAACTCCCTACGAATGCTTGAGAAGAAAGAAGCCAAGGATCGATCACATATGAGTTTTCGGCTGTCTTGCTTATGCGAAAGTTGAAAACGTGAATCTAAGAAAGCTAGATGATCGATCACAAGCCCTTGTGCATCTTGGGATTGAACCAGGATCTAAGGCATACAGGCTCTACAATCCAGCAACAAAGAAGATCATTGTAAGCAGAGATGTTGTTTTCAATGAAAAGGAAGGTTGGAGCTGGAAGGGAGCTATGAAATCAAAGAATCTAGACCAGGGATGTTCCATATGACATGGGGAGAAGCAGTGGACGAAGGACAAGGTCCATACACCTGCAACGACGAACAGAGTCATGGAACAGAGCCCGAAAAGGAAGATAGCGAAGATGAAAGCACTGTCCAAGAGCAAGAAGAAAACACAGATGCACAACAGCTAAGAAGATCTACACGTGAAGTAAGACACCCTAAGCGGTTCGATGATTACGTCCTCTTAGCAGATATCGAGTGCGAGCTACTTCTACTTGCATTAAACGATGAGCCAAGAAATTTTGGAGAAGCAAAAGGCTCACCTCACTGGACAAAAGCGTGTACAGAAGAAATAGACTCCATCAATAAGAACAAAACCTGGAGATTAGTCGATAAACCTGCTGGAGTAAAGGTCATCGGACTAAAATGGGTATTTAAGGTCAAGAGGAATGCTGATGGGTCTATAAACAAATACAAGGCTAGATTAGTTGTAAAAGGGTATGTGCAACAAGAGGAAATCGATTTTGAAGAAGTTTTTGCACCTGTTGCAAGGCGACAATTCGATTACTCATTGGTCTGGCCGCTTCCCATGGATGGGAAATTCACCATCTCGACGTGAAGACGGCCTTCTTACACGGTGAACTTAATGAAGAAGTGTTTGTCTTACAACCAGAAGGATTTTAAAAGAAGGGAGAAGAGCACAAAGTTTTCAAACTTGCTAAAGCTCTATATGGCTTGAGACAAGCACCAAGAGCATGGAACACTAAGCTTGATCAAATCTTAAAGGGCATGAAGTTCAAGAAGTGTTCAAGGGAAAGTTATGTGTATCGAAAAGAGGAAGAAGGGAATCTCCTCATTGTGGCTGTTTATGTTGATGACCTTTTTGTAACAGGAAATACAATGGACATCATCAAAGCTTTTAAAGTGGGAATGTTGTCAAAATTCGAGATGTCAGATCTAGGAAGACTTACATATTACCTTGGAATAGAAGTTAAGCAAAGCAAAGCTGGGATTGAGATAAAGCAGGAGGCTTATGCACGTCGTATACTCAAAGAAGCTGGCCTAGACGCATGTAACCCGACTCACATACTAATGGAGTTCGGCTTAAACATGTCAAAAAGGCAAGAAGATGAACCTGAGATAGATGCAACCATGTATCGAAGAAGGATTGGCTGTTTAAGGTACCTCCTGCACACGCGACCTGATCTCTCTTTTGCTGTTGGAGTACTTAGTAGGTATATGCAAGCTCCTAAGGAATCACATGGACAAGTGATGAAACAAGTACTGAGATACTTACAAGGGACGTTGGCGTATGGTCTGAAAAGAAAGGTGGTTCTAAGAAACTTATTGGCTACAGCGACAGCAGCCATAATGTAGACCCCGACGATGGAAGAAGCACAACAGGACATGTCTTTTACTTTGTTGAAACACCAATATTCTAACTAAAGCCCTAGCAAGACTGAAGTTCAAGAAGATGAGAGATTTGATAGGAGTTCAAGACCTCTCTGAAAATGATCTGAAGCTTAAGGGGGTGAATGTTGGATAAGCTTCAATAGCTTGAGGCCCAAGACATCCTAATCTAAATAGGATTAGGATAAGATAGGCCAAATAGAATTAGGAGTTATCTAGTTCTAGGAAAATAGGATTAGAAAAAGGAAATTCTAAAACCTATATATATATATGTTTATCGAGCTTGTGATAAACATAAGAGAGAACATTGATGTTTAGTTTTGAGCTAAGTTTCTAAGCATAATAAAGAGAGCATATTCTTTATACAAGTGTTTTCCTTAAGCGACTATAAACCCATGTGAGCTAAGTAACTCTCTTTTATTCTTGCTCCATAACAGAGAACATATTTGAGAGCCAGTGTCTACTGAATTCAAGCAAGCCCCTGTGTAAGAGTTCCTGAACTTTATCGTCGTACTCTTCCACCGCCACCGGTTGCAAGCAAATTCGCTTGGAAAAAGCCCAATTGCAACATGAAGACCATCAGGTGCCCAGTTGATACTCGTTACAGGTACTTTCTCTTCATCAATGGTCACAAGTTCAGATGTGGAACCATTAGAAGCATCCCGGAGATAAACAGTGAGGCCCAACGCTATGACTAAAACATTATATTACAAGAAAATATGTCATATTCCTACAAAACTTCCTACGAAATTAGTACTGCCCTAGTCAAGCACGTTGAGGTAGAAGTCATCCACAATGTTAGGTGCATCGAAAGTTCTCTCAGAAGTCTATTATCATAACAACACAAAATTTGAAAAACAACACACAACTCCAAAGCAGCAACAAGTAGGTATGAACAAAAGAAAAGAAACATATGAACGAAAGAAAAGAAGAAAAAAAGGAAAAAAAAGAAGTCGGCACTAGTCAGCAGCAACTCACAAAATATACAACCACGAAAAGATCTTTATGCTACAAAATTAAGTACAGTTTATAGTAGAATGTATGATAGGCTTAAGGTTTGGGAAAAAAATAATATAATAATACCGTAAAGCACAATAACATTGCAAAATCCCAAAATCTTCATCTAAATTTTTTTGGAATATTGAATAAAATATTTATCTAAAAAAATAATAGTAAACAGTTATCTACAACGTTATAGAATAATAGTTTAAAAAGATGTAGTTTTAACTTCTGAGAGGTCATTTTTAACCACAAAAAGTAACAGTTTACTAAATATGTAAATTTAGAGAAAAGTGCCAATCCACTAAAATGGATTGCAATTAACTAATTGTTCTTCTTTGTTTTTTCCTAGGTTTTCAGAAACTTATATCACAGTTTTCACAAAATATTAATTTTCTTTTGGGCGAAAGTCTTTTTTTTTTCTCTGGTATAGACCAATACAAAATAAAATCCTGAAATTAATGGACTTCAAATTCAATAAACAACAAACGTAATCAATGACGCCACAATAACAAAAACTTATTTGTAATGTAGTGTGTAGTAATGTAAAGCTAAAATAAAGTAGTCAATACAGCCAAAATAATAAAAGAACATAGTTAAACGAAGCTAACTCTACTGGAGAAACTACGTTAAAGGGTGATGGAGTTGACGATGCATTTCTCTCTAAGCATGACTATGGAGAACCAAGAGAAGAGGCAACCGATTAGATAGTTGTCTTGTGTATAAGAGAAAGATGTAAGAGTCGTGGCTTGCAAGATGTGTAACGTACGGAAGAGCGGGAATAACACAAGTTCATAAATGACACGTAGGATGCAGAAGAAATGCTGACGTGGCACTACTGATGGAAGGTAAGGGAGGAGATCTTCGTAACAAGAAAGGGAAATTGGAATCCCAACAGAAAAAGGAAAGGAGATATACACAAGGCGAGGTGGTATATATTCGAAGGAAAATGAGTTTAGTAGGGTTAACCGTTCTGAGCGAGATTTGAGAAAACAATATCACAAAAAGCTAAGTGAGAGTTTAGGGTTTTTGGTGAGTGATTGTAATCTAGTTCCACAACTGTTGTTGTGCTAGGTCGTGTAGATTAAGAATTGGTCATTGTCGAATTACAGAGCAAGGTCGTGTAAAACTGATTAGACAGATTGTTTGAGATTGTCTAAGTGATTTCTAATAAAAGGCAAAAAGGTGTTTTGCAAAAATAGTGTGTTCAACTCATTGTCTCTGTGTTACACCCCTTTCATTTGGTATCAGAGAGGAAGTGTGGACAGAACGCTGTTTATCCAAACCATGAGTCGAGATATTCTGATAGTGCAAGTGTATGTCGATGACATAATTTTTGGTGCCACACAGCAAAGCCTGGTTGATCAGTTCGTGGTAACAATGACCAGGGAATTTTAGATGAGCATGATTGGGGAATTGAACTACTTCCTTGGATTACAAGTAAAACAAACTCAAGATGGCATCTTTGTTTCCCAAAGCACTTACTCAAATAATTTAGTGACACGCTTCGAGATGCAGACAAACAAAAGTGCTAGCACGCCTATGAGCACTACAAACAAACTGTCCAAGGATGAAGGAGGGCAGCATGTAGATGAGAAGCTGTACCGTGCCATGATAGGGAGCCAGCTGTACCTTACTGCCAGTCGACCTGACATATATCTGAGTGTTGGATTATGTGCTCGCTATCAGGCATCCCCTCGTGTGTCACATTTGAATGCAGTCAAGCGTGTGATCAAATATGTCAAGGGAACTCTGGATTATGGCATACATTACACGAAGGACACTAATGTGAATCTTGCTAGTTTTGTGATGCAGATTGGGGTGGGTGTCTGGATGATAGGAAGAGTACTTCTGGTGGATGTTTCTTCTTGGGGAACAACATGGTATCCTGGCACAGTAAGAAGCAGAATTGCGTGTCCTTGTCAACTGCTGAGGCTGAATATGTGGCATTGGGGAGCTGCTGCACCCAACTCCTTTGGATGAAGCAAATGCTTGCTGACTATGGTATAGCTTCTGACTCTTTCCTTGTAAAGTGTGACAATAAAAGTCAAAAAATCCTGTTCAACATTCACGCACGAAACACATTGATACTAGGCATCACTTTGTTCGAGGTTTAGTAGAGGATAAACTTGCTGTTATTGAACATGTTGCATCTGAGTACCAATTAGCTGATATCTTCACCACACCCTTAGATCTGAACAGTTTTCTTCGACTGCGAAAGACCTTAGGTGTGTGTGAGTTCTGAGTTTGCGTGACACGCAGGGGGTTGTGCGTGGTCCAATTTTTTTTTGTGTTGTACAGATGTCACTGATTTTTGGCTCTCTTGGTAAACCATCTGTTGAGCAGTTCCCCTGGTCTCTAAGTATCTGCATTTGAGGAGATGTGTCCCCGTATGATTGTCACTCAGTTTTGACTAAGGTGTCACCACACTTTAAGTCTGACACTGATCACTGACATGATCGGGGAAGTCAATGTGAGAGCACATGTCAAGGTGAGGATGGTTCTTAACTACCTTCCTGTTCTCGATGTTCTTTTGTGGTGTGTGTGAAAGCTACTCGGCTGAGAAAGTTGCACAAAGATAGGACATCAGTGATCACAGAGACTTGCCATCAGCGTGTGCAAGAATACAACAAATGAAAACAAACAAAAAAAAATAATCAACACCTCTTACTGGCTGTGCTTGGATAGACAATCGTGTCTCACTCATATTGAGTAAGTGTGAATGCTCCTCAGCTGGGGAATGCAGCACTACGATGTTCCTTGCACATAGTCTGGTTGGGTAACTCTCTGTGACTTGCTGAGGTAGGACCATTCGACTGTGATGGCGGAAGTGCACACCTTGCAAGGCTTTCATGTATGCTTCGATCAAACACAACTCCATTAGATGAAGTGAATGGGAAAAGAGAATGCTGCTGGACAGATGATGGAGTGTGTGAAGGCTCCTTGGCTAAGGATATGCCGCACACTCCCCCTCAGAGAGTGAATTATTGTTTCAAAGTTTTGATCTCTGCCCATGCGTGTAGCACCACCCTCCCTAGATGAAGCCTCTGTGTCTAATCTCTCACACACAACGCCTGGCTCAAGGTTGGTGATATCTTTGGCTTGTGTAACTCATGATGTGATGTGTTTCAATCTCAAGCATGGGGTCCTCATATCTATTATCCTTGTACATACGTGGGTCTAGTCATTTATGTTGGGTTTTCTGGGCAATTATCCGCATTTATCCGCATTTTTCTTTCTGCACTTGTTTTGGGCTTATGGCCCATTTGTTACACTAACTGTGGACTGAGTGTTTGGCTAGGGTTATTTTCCACGATCCTTTAAAAGGTGATGGCTGACGTTTCATGTGGCACGAACCCTAATCGTGTGTCACCGTCTCATGCCGCTTCTCTTCACTCTCTCTTGGGTCACAATTCCGCGCAACACTTGCTCCGCCACCGCCAAGCTTCTCGCTTCCGCAATCAAAGCCTCGTGCCGCCGTTCACCTGCTGACGAGGAAACTCTTGCCGAGGCTCTTCTGCGTCTTCGAGCTAAACGAAAGTCTCTATCTCGCTCTGGGAAGGCATCGATTGAGATTCCGAGTGCTAAAGAGGATGACTGTGATGGTTCCTCTGCTGCTGAGGAGTTCGAACACCTCTTTGACGGATCGCAGGCCTCTCCGGAGGATTTCTCCAATCCCTTCGCTCCACCTACTGGTGACAAGATGGACGAAGATTCTGCAGAGGACCTTGAAGACTTTGTGGATCCGCATGAGACAGATCACCCTCTTTACCTTGACCGTGAGGCGCGTTACTCCTCCAATCGCCGTGAACAAGTGGTGAGAGATCGCATGCATCCTGAACTTACTCGTCCTCGCCTGCGGCCTATCGAAAACTTTTTCTCTCTGGCTGCCAAGGACAGGTTTGTATCTTTTCGCCTCCGGCCTTTTCACAATCAGAAATATCTTCCTCTGGATGATCCTAAGCTAGTTGGTGCTCGGAAGATCATTGATGATGCTGGAGTGATCTATACGGTCCATGATGTTGAAACGTATCGGCCGACTGTTGTCCACGAATTTTATGCGAACCTGGGTGATTTGGAATATCACAACTGCTCGAATCTTGTCTACATTGTCTACATTTGTGGCTTGATGTTTGAGTTCACTCCGGAAATCATTAACAAGATGTTCCTGGTCGATGACTCGTTGCCCTATGGTGATTGGGAACGGATCAACATGATGAAGCTGTCCATTGTGTTTCTGGAGGCCGTAAGAATCGGTGGGAAGGTTTTCGGTCACGACACCTTACTCCTCTCAACTGTGTTCTCTACAAGCTGTGCTGCTGCAACTGGATGCCGACAACGAACAATACCACCATGGTCAAGGAACGCATCCATCTTCTCGCTTACATTGTGTAAGGGCATAAGTTCAACTTTGGTCGGATGGTGTATGATCAAATCCTGGATGCAGCTCGGACTCCAGAGATGGTGAACAACTAGGTGATGTTTCCCAATCTCATTTTCCAACTCCTCTCCTTTCAGCACACAGTTCCTGGACATCGAGGTGATCGCCCCCTAGCAGGCTTTCCTCTCAAGATCATGTTGGATCGGAAAGCTGGGAAGGGCTCTGGTGATGATGAACCTTAGCCGGCTTCGTCTCTTGCAGCTGATTTGGAACAACTGGCTACGTGGCTTAAATGAGTCCAGCTCAGAGTCCGAGGTAAGTTTCTCTCACTTGATCAACTGTTTGACTCTTTGCCGTTTTTTATCTAAATGTGCACTCAAGCAGGGGGAGAATATGCTGAGTTACGAACACAAGTCGATGGTCCGGCGACTGATGTAAATCGCGATGGAGATGAGGATCGTTCGGTTGAGGGGGAGCAGGGTGATGGCGCGTCAGCTGAGGGGGAGGATAGCGATGACGCTGATGATGAAAATGAATGGGCTGGAAACTAGATGTATTCCAGTTGTTCTACTTCCTTGTTTTTTTTCTCGCATTATGCTTGAACCTTATTTGAGACTTATCTTTTGGGTTTGAACCATGTGTTCCTAAGTTTCTTTTGAAACAATTTGGATTTATGGTAGACTGTTTGTTGACGTGTTAAGATGTCGTCTGTGTTGATTCATCGAATATCCTTATTGCTTTGGATAGTATGTGTGTGTTGGTTGTTTTCATTGTCAGGAAAGCTTGGAGTATCACATTCAGATAAAAAGGGGGAGATTGTAAGAGTCGTGGCTCTGCAAGGCAAGATGTGTGACGCACGGAAGAGCGGGAATAACACAAGTTCATAAGTGACACGTAGGATGCAGAAGAAATGCTCACGTGGCACTACTGATGCAAGGCAAGGGAGGAGATCTTCGTAACAAGAAAGGGAGATTGGAATCCCAACAGAAAAAGGAAAGGAGATATACACAAGGCGAGGTGGTATATATTCCAAGGAAAATGAGCTCAGTAGGGTTAGCCGTTCTGAGCGAGATTTGAGAAAGCAATATCACAAGAAGCTAAGTGAGAGTTTAGGGTTCTTGGTGAGTGATTGTAATCTAGTTCCACAACTGTTGTTGTGCTAGGTCGGGTAGATTAGGAATTGGTCAGTGTTGAATTGCAGAGCAAGGTCGTGTAAAACTGATTAGACAGATCATTTGAGATTGTTTAAGTGATTTCTAATAGAAGGCAAAAAGGTGTTTTGCAAAATTAGTGTGTTCAACTCATTGTCTCTGTGTTACATCCCTTTCAAAAGAAAGCTAGAGCAACATTTTAATAGTTGCAGTTTTAGCAAACATGTCTCTGGAGGAACCAAGATAAGCGGTGATCAGTGTGACTCTTCTGCATATAGCCAAAGGGAGCAGATAGCTACGGTTGATGGTGCTTTTAAATAAAGTAGTCAATACAGCCAAAGAATTAAAGAACATAGTCAATACAGCCAAAGAAATAAAAAAACATAATTAAGAGCATCTCCATCCCTCATCTCTGTTTTTAAAGTTTTTAAAATAATTAAATTTTGAGTAATAAAAAGTTAAAAATATCATGTATTTTAAAAAGAAACCACATTTTTTGGCCTAAAATTTTTTCTTCATCCTAAACCAATTACAAGAGGCCACATGTTTTAAGAAACTCATAAAAGGAGATTCTTAATAAGGAACTTTAAAGAACTGTTCTTAATGTTTATATGTTTTTTTATTTATCTTTAATGCTAAATATATGCTAAGAACCTCATACAGATTTAGCGATGGAGATGGTCTAAGAGATCTTATACCATGTTTATTGAGAAAACCCCATAAAAGATTCTTAGAACATATTTAATTATTAAATGTAGACTAAAACTTTTGTTAATAACTCTATGTAATCTCAGCTCCAATGGTAAAACTTCACTAGGGGTTATTAAGAAAATATTTTAATTATTTTGTTAAATTAATTATAATACTCAAGAATCAAGAAAAGCTATGGAAAATCTCAAAACCAAGAGCCAAAGAAATTACTTTACTCTGCTAAACAATGCCAGAAAAATCACCAATAATGTTAGTATTGGAGACAATTATACTAAAGAAACTTCACAAGAACTTTACTGCAGCGAGAGGATAACTTTCAGACTTAGAGGAAGATATGTCTACCACAAATCAAAATGGTGCATCTACGTTTGGTGAGTGTCCGGCAGAATCTGATAAATTCTTGCAATTTTTTCTCTTCAACTTATGTTCATCTTGAGAGTCAAACTTCCAAATCATGGTAGGGACAGGTTGAGAAGGTACAGACACCCCTTGAAGGTTACCAATAGGCACTATAGGAGCACTTACAGAAGCGGAGGTCCCTTATTGTTCACCGGGTTCCGCATTCAGATCAATCACAGCTTTTCTCCGTCAGCTGAAACAAGAACAAAATATAGATAAAGTCAGATATTTTACATGCAATAAACTAAGTCTCACTGCTTAAACTGTTTACAATTCAATTCACCAACTATATTCTTACAATTAAACCCAAGTTGCAGAAAACAGATATAGCTGTCAAATAGCTTCTTATTCCTCTCTTCCACTCCCATGTCAAATAACCATTACTGTGTCATTATGATCAGTGAAGAAACAATCTTAAAATGGGCAATCCTAGCTGAAAATCATGAAAACAAGATGATACAGGAATACTCGTATCGGTTCTATTTACTTATATCTTCTATTTCAAATAAATGGTTAAAACAATGCTGGTTTAATGTTCTGGTTTAGTATCGGTTTAGTCTTTTGATTTTATCCTTTAGCAGTCACGTGTAGATTGTGTGGTGTCATCACTTTATGTACTGGCTATGGCCGTT
Organism: Eutrema salsugineum; assembly: GCF_000478725.1. Lineage (NCBI taxonomy): Eukaryota > Viridiplantae > Streptophyta > Magnoliopsida > Brassicales > Brassicaceae > Eutrema > Eutrema salsugineum. Next base: position 15,476,433 of record NW_006256686.1, read on the forward strand.
GGGAAAATGCTAATCGAATATTTGTCTCTCCAACCTTTTACTCTCTCTCTCTCTTACTTTCCATCAATCATCATCCACCGAGTCAGGTGCTCCGAGTTGACCCATTCTCTCTTTAGAGGTCAGCTTCTAGCCCATGATTCTCCTTCCTCCGAGTTCTAGGTGAACTTCTAGGTTGGGTTATCCGTTATATTGATTTTACTGTTTCATTGGTATCAGAGCTTCGACCTCGGACTCATGGGGAACGCCACCGGAAACCAAATTACAGAAACGACTAGTGATGGAGAAGCAAGCTACCGAGAAACTCACCACAAACGAGCCGATCGTGGACCCTCGCTCTCTACAGGAAAAGCAGCTTGCCGATCAACAACTTTGGACTGACACACTTGAAGCTCGGTTCAGCAAGCTAGAGATGCAGATTCTCACCCATTTCTCTCATCAAGCTGGAGCTCCTCCCCAGCGCGATCACACTCTAGTTTCTAGCTAGTCTCAGCTCAATAAATCCAGCTGAATGTCACCCCCTGTTGGAGTCAACTCATCGGAGATGGTCCAATTACCAGATCCGCCGGATCTGAGTGGGGTTGACCGTAACTCTACCGGAAAAACTGTGTTGCCTCCTGTTGGAGTCTCTTCCTACGAGATGCTCCAGTCACCAGATCCAAGGGGTTTGAGTGGGGTTAAAAACACAACCGGTACCAATTACGCGATGGATGGATCGTCTCGCCTGCCTAACATACTCTCATCTCGATTCACCAATGTTGGTTTTCCCATTTTTGATGGTGCTCGTTTACGTGAATGGATAGATCGATGTGAGCAGTTCTTCAGCTTAGATGGGACACCGCCTGAGCTTAAGGTTCGTCTTGTCTCGGTGCACCTCGAGAGCAAATCTTGGCAGTGGCACAATAACTACATGTTTACCAGGTTCGGTGTATTTCTTTCTTGGACTGATTATGTAACTGCTATCTCCAAACGATTTAGTGCTCTGCTCAATGATCCACTAGCTGATTTGGTAGCGCTTAAGCAAGGCGATGATCGGGTTGAGGTCTATTTGGAAAAGTTTGAAACAACCTCTTCCGGTATCCCTTTGTCCGATGCTCATGCTTTGAGCATATTGCTTTCTAACATGGCGCCTCATCTTTCTTTACACACCTGACAGTTTACGGTTTGCAATGTTTCTGAGGCAGCTCGAATCGCTCAATTACATGAATCTGCTCTTCTCTGCACTCCGGTGAAATATACGAGATCTCCCTTCAATCCACAGAACCAGCAAAAATACCAGTATTCACAGCCTTACAAGAGCACCTCCACTACGCCTCTGTTACCAGCCCCTAAGGCTTCGAATCTACTGACGTATAAGCCCACTCCGACTAAATCTCAGCCTGGAACCACTCCCGGCCATCACCTGAAGCACCAGAGAGCACAGATCTCTATGATGGAGGGTGATGACGATGAGTTCTCTGATGATGAAGATGATTCCCCGGCTGAGGTACATGTGGAAGAAGCTGTGGAGTCTGATGACAAGTCTTCTATAATCTCTGTTCACACGTTAAGTGGTGCCTCCCCCTTCAACTGCATGCGTGTAGTTATTCAGCAAGGGAAGATGAAGATCTTCATCCTCGTAGACCCTGGTAGATTTCTTGGATATTGCGATAGCCTAGGAGTTAGGCTGCCTTCTGGAGCAGATCAAACCTATGACTGTATCAGCTGCTAACGGTAACAAGCTCCTCACAAGTATCAAATGCTCTGACTTTACTTGGGATGTACAGCGATATTCTTTCACTACCGAAGTGCGTACTTTGCCTCTCGACTGTTGTGATTTGGTCCTTGGAGTTCAGTGGCTGTGCACACTAGGACCCATTCTCTGGGACTTTCTAAATCTCCGAATGGAGTTCACTTTTAATGGGATCTGACACAAGTTGAGGGGTGTCACTAAATCAGGCATCAAGGTTGTAAAGGGGAGTTGCTTGAATAAACTACTGCTGCAAGAGCCACAGATCGCGATGCTCCAGGTCAGGGAAGTTACTGCAGATCCAGACATTCCTCCTCTAACTCCCGAAACCATGTTTTCTCACCTTTCAGCTAGTGGTGTTGATCCGGTTCACGATAATGATCTTCAGCCTTTGCTCACTGAGTACAACGATCTCTTCGAAGAGCCGACTACTCTTCCTCCCTTTCGAACTGGCTTTGATCATCGTATACCTTTGGAGGTGGAATGTAATCAGGTCAGTCAACGCCCATACAGGTCTTCCTCGTTGCAGAAAGACATCATCGACAAGATGGTCCGCGAGATGCTGGAACAGGGCATCATACAGTACAGTACCAGTCCATTTGCATCCCTAGTGGTCCTGGTGAAGAAGAAAGACGGCTCCTGGAGACTCTGAAGAGGAATACTCGTATCGGTTCTATTTACTTCTATCTTCTATTTCAAATAAATGGTTAAAACAATGCTGGTTTAATGTTCTGGTTTAGTATCGGTTTAGTCTGTTGATTTTATCCTTTAGCAGTCACGTGTAGATTGTGTGGTGTCATCACTTTATGTACTGGCTACGGCCGTTGGGAAAAAGCTAATCGAATATTTGTTTCTCCAACCTTTTACTCTCTCTCTCTCTCTCTTACTTTCCATCAATCATCATCCACCGAGTCAGGTGCTCCGAGTTGACCCATTCTCTCTTTAGAGGTCAGCTTCTAGCCCATGATTCTCCTTCCTCCGAATTCTAGGTGAACTTCTAGGTTGGGTTATCCGTTATACTGATTTTAATGTTTCACAAGATTGCAAATAACCACACCGGTACACACTTGTTCATGTTCCTGATTCACATAAGTCGATGAATCGTTGCTTTGCCTTCTAAAGCTACAGGCTTGATGTGTTTTTTGCTGCAAAACTCCACTATGAGATGGTCCTAAATCGAACTGTGCTGATCCAATGCTGCTTCTATAGACTTGAGGAAAGTTTCCACTAAATGAATTGAATTGAGTTCCAATGTTACATACTTGTTCTTGCTCTGCCTACAGATTCACACCAGATGACCCAAATCCGGAAAGCGGCTTTCCTGATCTGTCTGTATAAGTGCGTAAGGACCTTTAGCTCCATCGCTGCAGATTCAAGAGTAAAATCTCCATCAATGAAAAGAGAGAACTTTCAGGTATTCAAAATCAATACTTCAAGAAACCCAACATTTGATTTTAGGTTTTGCCAATGTGTATTGCGATTGAAATTGTGAAATTGGATTGAAATTTGGAGATTTTTAAGAAACCCAGATATTCAAAGGTAGAACACATAACAATGGAGCAATCAAATTTGAGAAGCAAAAGAACAGGAAGGAGAATGAATAGAGGAGAAATCGAAGGAACCTTTGATCGAAGCAAAGTGAAGCGAGAAAATATCGTCGTCTTCGAATGATGGATACATCAAAGAGTGAATGAAGAATTGAGAATCTGCTAATCGTTTAAGAGGGACGCCAATGGAAGATTGGAAATTTTGATCGGAGAATAAGATAAAAGAAAGAAAGAAGAAAATTATTCTGTCCACTCACCACATGACACATAAACCTTGAAAATCGGCTCTAAGAGTTGGTTCTTAGATAAAATATGAATTTAAATTTAATTTAGTTATAAAAATAGGTAAGAATCCCTTCTAAAATACTGCTGTGATAAGCATGCCCGACCCGGATATATCCCTTCAAAAATCGTAGATGTCGATTTGAAGCTCTACTTCTCTTCAAAAATCGTAGATATCTTTTACAAAAAAAATAATAAATCATAGATGTCTTTTAGAATATCTCGTGACTCGTGAGTTGCAACAAATAAGAGAATTTAGATATTTGAATGGTTAAAGATAAAAAAATTAAAACACTTTTTTAATTTATAATTTAATTATACAATTAAAATATAGTAAAAGTAATGTTATATTTATAAAATATTATTTTACACTTATGAGATTTCTGTCTGATTTTTAAATTTCTAAAAGTATTTTATTCAGAAGTTATTAAATAAAATAAAAAGCTAAAGAAATGGTTCGAATTATAATAACAACAATTTATGCTTGAATAGTTGAATATTAATTGAACTCTCTCTCTCTTCTCTCACACCTATCTTTCAGAGAGAGAGGCGATCTCCGGTTTCATCCCAAAATTGGAATTTTCTTCGACTTAGTCCAATTTTTTTGTTGTAAATATTCCGACTATGATTGGATTACTCTTCTGAGTTCATCGAACCATAAATTTCCGACCTGGTTCGGATTATGTTATGTCTTAACTCCTCTGCTATTTGGTTTCTCTTGTAGAAGAGTCGGTGCTTTTCAGATCTTGTGATTAACGGTTGGGTTCTTCTTCTTTCATTTGTAGTATCATCTTCTCTCGGCTGGGAGTTTAGATCTCCCCAGGTCTCCTATCATGAGCCTTGCAAGGCAAAAGGTGACAGGTCTTGAGTTCTGATGATCGGTGATGGTGATGGATCTATATAGAAGTAGAATTTCTGATTAAAGATTTCACAAAATTTAATCGGAGGAGAAAGTAAAGGTGAAGAAGCGTCAGGTTTGAGCAGTATCGTGACGATCAGTATGATCGATGGTGGATGCGAATGGTGGTGGATCTCGCCGGCGAAGATGAACGGCGCTGCAACGCAATTTTCTTATCCTCACATCTGTATTCTAATTCGTGTATAGTTACACGTGTTATAACACGTGTTAGGAGATTATAAAAGATTTTCATTAGGTTTATTTTTATTTTTGTATTGGGCCTTTTATTTTGTTTGCGTTATAATACTTTTATTTTTATGGGCTTTTCAATATAAAATGATAGACGACAAAAAAAAAATAGTGTTATAAACAAATGGACTTCTAGTAACCGGTCCATTAACCATCAGGTTAATGTCTCATGATCCATTAGGGTTTCTGATACATTAGTTATGTAATGTATATATACACTGCTTATGGAAATAATAAGAAGAGAGTTTTTCCCTTAATACGTTATCAGCACGAAGCTCAACTTCAAACGATCATATCTCTCAAAATACAAGGAGTTATAAGGCGATCTACATATCATTTTGAAGCCCTGGAAGAGAAGAATCTAGTGGTGAAAACCGTTCCTCAATCCGACACCAGACGCGCCCTCAAGACTCAAAATAATCGGCGCTGTCCCACCTTAGCGGGTGATTCTTTCCAAGCGGTGGTTCCTCCATTGTAGCAGCTGTTCGTCTTCCCTTCTGGCCATCATTCTCAGGAGTTTCCAGTAGATATCTGTGGTCTTTAGCTCCCAGATCATAAGCCGGTCAGAAATTCATTTGGCGAAAAGCATCATCTAAACCAAACACTAAAATTCCTTGCAAACCGAAACCTAAATCTTTGCAAAACCCTAGATCTAAAATCGTTTTGGTTTGTCTATCGTTAAACCGAGATCGATCGGTTTAAATCCTAAACCGATCGGTTATTTATTTTAGATCCGATCCTTGAAAACCCTAAAACCGGTCCATGCAAGCTCCTAAATCCTAAACCAATCGACCCCTTAAACTCTAAACTAATCGATCCACCTAAACCGTTTATAAACCGATAAATTCTAATCCTAAATCGATAGGGTTTAAGTTTAAACCGATCGGTTTTTCCTAATAAAAATTAAACCCTAGCAAATCCGTTTAGTTTAATCCCTTAACCGATTAATAACCCTAATAACCGGTTTCCAAAATTAAATCTAATTTAACCGGTTTTGTTGTTTAATCGATCAATCCGATCGGTTTAAGCTTAATCGGTTAATTTCAAATTAGTTTCCAAAATCAATCTAAAAAAAAAAAAAAAAAAAACCCTAAATTTATCTATTAGAGCTAAATTTGGAAACCCTAGTAAACCGGCTAGGTTATAAACCCTAAGGTTTGATTTTAGAATTCCCTTATATAGCAAGTTTCCTAAAATAGCAAGTTTCCTGAAATGGAAAGTTTTCCCAAGAATACCTTAAATCCTTTATTCCAATGACCATAGTCTCATACTATTGATTATTTAACATAAATTATTATATGTTTCAGATGTCAAACATTCAGAAGGTCGAATATGAGGCACTCACTGTCTCCGGAGATAACTACCTCAAATGGGCCCTTGACACCAAGATCTACCTCAACTCAAAAAGTCTGGGTGAATGCATCAAAGATCCCAACACCGCGACTCAAACAGAACGGTACTCGGCGATATTTATTATCCGCCATCACGTCGCTGAGTCTCTCAAGCAACAATACCTCACTCTTGAGGATCCACTCGAACTTTGGGTGGCACTGAAAAAGCGATATGACCATCAGAAAACGGTCATACTGCCCCAAGCCAAGTTCGACTGGAAGAACCTACGGTTCGAAGATTTCAAATCCGTCGAAGAATTCAATTCCGAACTCTTTCGGATAGTTGCACTCATAAAACTATGTGGCGAGGAGGTCACTGATAAGGATATGCTAGAGAAAACATTCTCTACTTTTGGCACTCCCAATGTTGTTCTCCAACAACAATACCGTGCCATGAATCATAGCACCTATGAGGATTTGATATCTTGCTTACTGCTTGCTGAGAAAAACAATCAGCTTCTGTTGAGGAACAGTGCCATGCGGCCTCCAGGATCAGCCCCATTGCCAGAAAGAACCAGAAAAGAGTCCAACTTCGTCCAACGTAATAGATCCTCAGATCGTGGACGTGGACGTGGAAATGGACATGGACTGCGCGGCAGAGGACGCGGTAGACCGAACCAAGAAAACCGACCTAACCTCAGTTTTGGTCGGGGTAAGGGTCGTGGTATCAACAAACCGACCCAAAGAGGCAGTTCATCTAGACCAACTCCTTGCTCAAGATGCGGAATGACTAATCATTGGGTCAAGATCTGCTGTACTCCCAAATATCTTGCTGAGCTCTACCAGAAGTATGGGAAAGATAATCATGAGGCTAACCTGGTTCATCAAGCCAATGAAGATGACTCAAAGGATGATAAGATTGATGGCATGGATTATGAGCTCTCCGACCTCCTTGATTGATCTCAAAAATCTGAATTTGTTTTTCATTACTCCTTAAACTTTTATCTTTTGTTTTTGGGATTTATTGTCTTTACTTTGGATTTTTAAGACCTTTTGCTTTTACATTTTAATTTATGGAGTAATGTTTTATTTACATCTCATTTTTGCATGTTATTGAATTATAATTCCTGTTTAATGAAGATATGCAAGACAATATGGATATCATTGTGGATAGTGGATCGAGCCACACCATTCTAAAAGACAAGAATTACTTCATAAATTTAGTAATCAAAACCGCAAACATTAGCACTATAGCGGGTAGTTCGAGCCTAATAGAGGGCCATGGCCAAGCTAATGTGTTGTTATTAAATGGCACATATCTAGACATCTCTGATGCCTTATACTCACCCAGTTCTAAGAAAAACCTATTGAGTTTCAAAGACATAAGATTGAATGGTTTCCATATCGAAACTCAGGATGAAGGGAACAAAGAGTTTTTAATTATCACTAAAATGATAAATGGCCATAAACAAGTTTTTGAAACTATACCCGCCGTATCTACTGGCATTTACCATGCTAAAGTCAGTATAATTGAGGCTAATGCTGCTATCAAAGCACGGTTTTTAGATTACACTATTTGGCATGATCGCCTGGGTCATCCCGGTGCGAACATGATGCGTAAATTAGTCCAGAATTCTAAAGGGCACAGCCTTAAACCAAATGGTATTTTCCCTCAGCACCTCAAAGTGCACAGCTTGCTCACAAGGGAAACTGATTACCCGACCTTCACCAGTCAAAGTGTCTAAAGAGAATTTGAACTTTCTGGAAAGAATCCAAGGAGACAATGTGGACCAATTCACCCACCTTGTGGGACATTCAGATATTTCATGGTCCTCATTGACGCATCGACCCGTTGGTCGCATGTCTGTCTGCTCTCTTCTAGGAACCAGGCTTTTGCTAGGTTATTGGCCCAAATCATCAGATTACGAGCCCATTTTCCAGACTTCCTATTAAAGACTATACGTCTTGATAATGCTGGTGAATTCACTTCCCAAGCGTTTAATGAATATTGTATGTCCATGGGGGTAAGTGTTGAACATCCTGTTCCACATGTCCATACACAAAATGGATTAGCTGAATCCTTCATTAAACGAATTCAATGGGTTGCTAGACCATTACTCATGAGGTCACAACTCCCGGTCTCAGCTTGGGGACACGCAGTCTTACATGCCGCTGAACTAATACGCATACGACCATCTAGTGAGCACAAATATTCACCATCCCAATTGCTAACGGGTCATGAGCCAGACGTCTCCCATATTAAAACATTTGGGTGTTCAGTCTATGTACCCATTGCACCACCACAGAGGACTAAAATGGGACCTCAAAGGAGGATGGGAATATATGTTGGTTTTGATTCTCCCACCATCATAAAATATCTCGAGCCAACTACAGGAGATCTGTTTAAAGCCAGATATGCAGATTGCCGATTTGATGAATCGGTATATCCTAGATTAGGTGGTGAGACAGACAAGCTGGTAAAAGAACTTTCATGGAATCAAACATCCACACAATGGCAAGATCCTCGGACTCTAGAATGTGATTCAGAGGTCCAAAGAATTATACATTTACAAAAGCTAGCTAATCAATTGCCAGATTCCTTTGCTGACCCGAACAAAGTTACCAAATCGTACATACCAGCTTGTAATGCACCAGTACGAATAGATGTCCCCTCAGGGAAAAGTCAAGTTGCTACAGAGTCTGACGCACATAAGAAACATGGCAGACCACCAGGTTCCAAAGATAAGAATCCCCGGAAATCAAAGAAAGGTGCAATGATTGAAACCGGGATTCAAGAGAACACGGATACAGCCTCAGCTGATACTTACCCTATCGAACCATCTCAAGAGGTTTGGGACGCCAAAACTCAAGGGTCTGAAGGGATTGATAATAATGAGATCTCAATCAATTATATCATATTCGGTTCTCTATGGAACAGAAAAGATGTCGACATCAATGAAACTTTTGCATACAAGGTAGCACTTGGGATTGCGCACACGCAAGAGGATCTAGAACCCACGTCTATAATTGAGTGCACTCGTAGATCAGATTGGCTGAAATGGAAAGAAGCCATAAACGTGGAGTTGAATAGTTTAAAGAAACGGAATGTGTTTGGTCCGATCTTAAGGACACCATTCGATGTTAAACCAGTGGGAAACAAATGGGTCTTTGTGCGTAAAAGAAACGAACTCGGCGAAGTCGTTAGATACAAGGCACGCCTTGTAGCGCAAGGATTCTCACAGAGACCCAGAATCGATTATGAGGAGACTTATTCTCCAGTGGTGGATGCAACTACATTTCGATTCCTCATAAGTCTGGCCATAAGAGAAAACTTAGATTTGCGGTTAATGGATGTTGTAACCGCATATCTTTATGGACCACTGGACAGTGAAATCTATATGAGATTACCAGATGGTATTGAGCTCAAAGATAAGCATGCATCTCGTGATAAACACTGCATTAGGCTGAACAAATCCTTATATGGACTGAAACAAAGCGGACGTATGTGGTATAACCGGTTAAGCGAATATCTCATCAGAGAAGGCTACGAAAACGATCCGATCAGTCCATGCATCTTCATCAGAAAATATAAAAACAAAGGATTTGTAATCATAGCAGTATACGTGGATGATTTGAACATCCTCGTAACATCTGGTGAAATCGCCCAAACAGTTGAATGCTTAAAAGCAGAGTTTGAAATGAAAGACCTAGGCAAAACTAAATTCTGTTTGGGATTACAACTTGAGTACGTCAATGACGGAATCCTTGTGCATCAATTGGCATACACTGAAAAGGTACTCAAGAGATTCAATATGGACCAGGCCCATCCATTGACCAGCCCAATGGTTGTGAGGAGCCTTGGATTGGATAGTGATCCATTCGGTCCAAAGAAGGACGATGAAGAAATCCTCGGTCCTGAAATGCCATACCTCAGTGCCATAGGAGCATTAATGTACTTGGCTAGTCACACTAGACCAGACATCTGCTTTGCCGTGAGCCTCTTAGCTCGTTTTAGTTCGTGTCCAACTCAAAGGCACTGGAACGGTATTAAGCACATCCTTAGATACCTTCAAGGTACTAAGGACTTGGGATTATTTTATTCTAACCATAACAAGGATGGTCTAGTTGGTTTTGCTGATGCAGGATATTTGTCAGATCCGCACTGTGCCCGGTCTCAAACCGGTTATGTTTTCACGCATGGAGGAACAGCCATATCTTGGAGATCCATGAAGCAGACTATTGCCGCTACCTCATCCAACCATGCGGAAATCTTGGCCATTCACGAAGCTAGTAGAGAGTGTGTTTGGTTGCGGTCCATGACTCAGCATATCTGATCAGATTGTGGTATGGACAAAGATAAGGAGCCTACGGTGATGTATGAAGACAATGCAGCTTGTATCGCTCAACTCAAGGACGGCTACATCAAAGGTGACCGGACGAAGCATATTCTGCCCAAATTCTTCTTCACTCATGAGCTACAGAAGGATGGTCAGGTCAAGGTTCAGCAAGTCCGATCAAGCGAAAATTCAGCCGATCTATTCACTAAATCATTACCGACTTCTACACTCCGGAAGCTCATTCATCAGATATGAATGCGTAGACTTAGAGATCTACGGTGATGCCTAAACCAGGGAGAGTAATGCGTGTTGTACTCTTTTTCCTTCACCATGGTTTTTCTCACTGAGTTTTCTTGGTAAGGTTTTAATGAGGCAACGTTCCCCAGCGCATTATAGAGATCCCGGTTTTGTGTCAGGCACGGTTACCTTGTCCAAGGGGGAGTGTTATAAACAAATGGACTTCTAGTAACTGGCCCATTAACCATCAGGTTAATGTCTCATGGCCCATTAGGGTTTCTGATACATTAGTTATGTAATGTATATATACACTGCTTATGGAAAATATAAGAATAGAGTTTTTTTTTTAATAAATAGTTGAATATTAACGATAAAAAAAAAGGAATAGTTGAATATCACGTTTATAGAAAAAATTGTTACACGTAGGTTGACTATTTACCAACCATTAACATAAAAAAATCTGCCCACACACGTGTATATATACCACTACCGGAATATTGAAGGATAAAATATTATGTACAGAAAAAAAAAAATGGAGATATGGTTACTCATCTTGGTCTCTCTCGCCGTATCTCTCTTTCTCCCTCTCCTCCTTCGCCGCCGTAACTCCTCCTCTCTTCCTCTACCTCCTGACCCCAACTTCTTCCCCTTAATCGGAACCCTCCAGTGGCTCCGGAGAGGCTTAGGTGGTCTCGACACCTATCTCCGCTCCGTCCACCACCGTCTCGGCCCAATCATCACCCTCCGTATCACTTCCCGTCCCGCCATCTTCGTTTCCGATCGTTCCCTTGCTCACCAAGCTCTCGTCTTAAATGGCGCCGTTTTCGCCGATCGTCCACCGCCTGCTCCAATCAGCAGGTTCATCACCAGCAATCAACACAACATCAGCTCCGGGTCTTACGGAGCCACGTGGCGGCTTCTCCGTCGAAACCTCACATCTGAGATTCTTCATCCTTCCCGTCTGAGATCTTATTCCCACGCTCGTCGTTGGGTTCTTGAGATCCTATTTGATCGGTTTCGCAATCATGAAGGCGAAGAACCGATCGTTGTTGTTCATCATCTTCACTACGCTATGTTCGCGCTTCTCGTTCTTATGTGTTTCGGTGATAAGCTTGATGAGAAACAGATCAAAGAGGTCGAATTTGTTCAGAGACGACAGCTTCTTAGCTTCTCGAGATATAATATCCTCAATCTCTGGCCTAAGTTCACTAAATTGATTTTCCGAAGTCGATGGGAAGAATTTCACAAGATGCGGAAAGAACAACGAGACGTTTTGCTTCCTCTGATTCGCGCTCGGAGGAAGATCGTCGAAGAAAGGAAGAAGAGATCGGAGGAGGAGGAAGAAGGAAACAAAGATTATGTGCAGTCGTATGTTGACACTCTGCTCGATCTAGAGCTTCCAGAGGAGAAGAGGAAGCTAAACGAAGACGAAATCGTGAGCTTATGCTCGGAGTTTCTCAACGGCGGGACTGACACAACGGCCACTGCTCTGCAATGGATCATGGCGAATCTCGTGAAAAGCCCCGAAATCCAAGAGAAATTATACAGTGAGATCAAAAGCGTTGTGGGAGAGGAAGCAAAGGAGATCGAGGAAGAAGAGGCACACAAGATGCCGTATCTAAAGGCAGTGGTTTTGGAAGGTCTTCGGAGGCATCCTCCGGGGCATTTCGTGCTCCCGCACAGTGTCACGGAAGACACTGTGTTGGGAGGGTACAAGGTACCAAAGAAAGGTACGATTAATTTCATGGTGGCGGAGATAGGGAGAGATCCAACGGTGTGGGAAGAACCAATGGCGTTTAAACCGGAGAGGTTCATCGGAGAAGAAGAACCGGTGGATATAACCGGAAGCAGAGGGATAAAGATGATGCCATTCGGAGCGGGAAGGAGGATTTGTCCCGGGATTGGGCTAGCGATGATGCATTTGGAGTACTATGTAGCGAATATGGTGAGGGAGTTTGAATGGAAAGAGGTCAAAGGCTATGAAGTTGACTTGACGGAGAAGCTTGAGTTCACCGTCGTTATGAAGCATCCGCTTAAGGCTCGTGCTGTGCCTAGGAGAAGTTAGAAAAAAGGCTAGTGTTCTGTTTCTTTAATTCGGTTTAATGTTCTGAAAGATTTGATAATAAATTTGACGCTATGTCATGTGGTACTTTGTTTGGTGGAGTCAAAATATGGAACAGTCTTTAGTAAAGTACATTCTATATGATATAAATAACGCTTTTATTTTCCTCTGACTTGGTTATAACATTCATACAAATTCTTTAAGACGAATCTATGAAGTGTTTTGTAGGGTTGGTCTAGAACAGTAGGGATTTAAGTGTATGTGGACGAGATATTCGTATGATTTGCTCACCTTGATATAAGAGCATTAGTGGACTGTAGTTTAGCTTTTAGTTTCTATTTCAGTGAAACATATAATTCTTATTTTTATATAAATTGTCTGTTTGCCACTTACTAATAAAGTCGAGAGTTTTGTGACACTGCACTCTACGTCTAGGCTAACATGTGATGGGATTGCTGTTTGCCACTCATATATATAACACTCTTTACATGTATTCATCAAATTGTAATATTCAGGAACGCATCTGATCTGATAGTCTTCTTGAGTCTTGACTTGTTGTATACAAGGCAATCTCAAGTGATAGAAAGTTGGAAACTTCAAATAAAACTTCAAGAAACTTCAAACGCATCTGATAGTCTTGACTTGTTGAATTCTAAATTTCGTAGAGTATAGAGAACACAAAATCCATATTCTAAACATCGTTTAAAATACAAAGAAGCATAATACATATTCTCAAGTACGTAGAGTATATAAGAAAAAAACATAATATGATGCTAAAATCCGTAAAGCATATAAGAAAAGCAGAAGACAGTATTCTAAATTTCATAGAACAGAAAAAATAATATTTCATTAACGTTTATAAGGTTTTTTTAAAACAGATATTTAAAAGATTTCACTGAAACTTGCTTAATAATAACTAGATTTTAACCCCGTGCGTCCGCACATGAATGTTTTATTTTTTATTTCTAATATAAGTTGCATTTATCTTTTTTGTTTAGATATAAATTATTTTTGTTATTATTTTGTTAAATCAAAAAATTGTTATTATATTTTAATTTTAAACAATAAAATTGTATATTAGTAGAATAAAAGTATACGTTAATTAAGTATACATTAATCTAATGTTAATTATAAATTTTGTTATTATGTGAATTTAGATTTACACATAAACAATCTATATATCTATGAATTTGTTAATCCATCCGTTTAGTTGTCTTAAATTATTTTTAATATTTTACATGTTTTGACAAACTAACTCGTATAAGACTATAATTATAATTGTATAACCCTATAAATATTTACTATTTGTGCTATTAATATATATATATATATATATATATATATAAACGGGCTAACCTGTTAGTTTAATTGTCTCAAATCATCTTAATATCTTAAATGTTTTAATAAATTAACTCATGGACCTTAAATATATATATATATATATATATATATATAACTCTAATCAGCTTGATTATATTATCGTATAATATA